>NC_142706.1:37359498-37659756 GCF_055471065.1 Atractosteus spatula
AAATCGAATTCGGGTCTCTTACTAGATCTTGAATGGTGTCAGAACCATTACAAAAATGTAGTACTAAAAGGTGAAAGGAACTCATGATGGAAAAGATTCACATAGCATTCATACAGGCAGTCTGGATTCATAGTTTCTAGCATACCCTTCAAGTATTTTGTCAAAGCAAGAGCACCAGCAAAACTGCCATTTCCATTAATAGCACAATAAAAGTGTTCACATTTCTGGTTTATATTCTAGAAGATCCCTTCATTTCCTTTCTGTGCTAAGTGAAGAGAAACAGTTATACCTTTTCAAAGTGTCAGACCCATTACAGTTTCTAACACAAGATGATGGCAAGGTTTTGACGAAAAGCACCAGTTTTCATATATGATGAATTTGCAGACCCATAAAATGAACTATTGGTTTTAATTAACCGTCAAAGCTCGACTCCTACGCACAACACATTGTTTCCCACTGCTGGATGTTGGAACTAATTACGGTACACACTTAATTAGCTGAAAAGGGCAAACAAGACAGAAGTCCTAAATGAAAACATACATAGATACTTAATCAAATCTATATTCCATTTCAAGATGTTCAAATAGCATTCCTGATTGTTTGCAAATGTTTTTTTTTCATTTTATGCAATCTGGGCTGAGGTGATATTGGTAAAAATTAATTTGTTACATTTAAAAAAAATGTAATAAGCGTTGCCAGCCACAGAGTTTTAAATATACAGCTGTGGAAAACTTTTTATGTGTGTACCATACAAAGAGTTGCTCAAATGTTTCTTAAGTTAGGCAACACCCACTTGGAAAATAGAGAGTCATCTAATACAGTAATTTCCAAAAATAGTTCTCATGATCATCTCGTATGGATACTGCTGTAAGAATGCCATAAGAAGATTTTAAGAACACAATCATCCTTTCCGAACATTTGCTCATTTCAATGTTACTGGTGACTATCTGTCACCTTAAAAACATATCAGAAAGTAGAAGTGTTTAAGCATTTATTTTGGACTTTTTAATGATTGGAACAACATTTATAAACATTACCCAAAGAGCTGCTGCTGTTTTAAATGCAGTCCCTGCTGACCATCTCCAGAGACTCTTGATTAAGCTTTGCCTACCAATTGTCAGACTTGTACAGTTGATGTTTCAGAATGGCCTTCCTGGCCATGTTTCAGTGATTTCCCCAACACAGAGATGGTCATGATATTCACTCACTGAAAACATGACCTGAATTCCTTGTCTCATGTCCCTACCACCCCTAGTTTTGGTGTGTGATGCATTTCAAAAATGTACTGACATCAGGTACTGTTATGTTACTGTGTACAGCTAGTAATTGTCTGCCCTAATGCACTCTGAAGTTGACTTTTGTCTGAGAATCTTACTCTTATGCTAGAATGAGAGCATTTAGTCACGTATTTGAATGCATTCAAGTAGAAACAAGAGTGACAAACTTTGCTTGGCAGAAATAAAAGGACTTTTTTTTATACAAGTATGCAAATACAGCAACTTTTTTAAGACTAGCTCATTCATTTTTCAATACCTGATAAGTTTCAATTTATCAAAAAGAAATTCTAGTTATGATGATTGACATTTACACTAGAAAGGCTCTCGCTTTAATATCTACTGTAACTAGTGCAGTGTTGGTTACATGAGCTTGGATGGTCAACTTCCAGTCCAACAGGTCACCAAACGGCTAGTGTCCCCAGTCAACAGGGTACTGTTAACCGCAGATAACCCTGGGGTGTGAAAACATACTCTGTCTAGTAATTCAAGGAGCACTGGTAATCAGACCAGCTCTCCTAGATAACCAAACTGTACACCCAAAAATCTAACCACCTCATACAGTACATTCGCTATTGATTTTTTACATTTTAAAGCCTAACTGTAAGCAAAAAAGTCAATAAAAGAACTTGAACCAAATAAAATGCTTATACCTATCCTATTCATAAGAATGAGTTAAATCTTAATTGTTACCAAGGCAACTATAGCTCTGAAGCTAGATTTCAACTCCGGAGCAGAAAACTATCAGCTGAATCCAATTTCCCTTAGGATTCAACATAACATGTTCAACCTCAGGTAAATTATTTAAAAAGACCACGGGATTCACTTTTTTTTTAATGCAAGACAGAAACTTAAAAGACAAGAGTGGGAAATAGATGACTCAGTATGATAATGCATTCGGGTTCCAAAACATAAGGATAACAACTGCATTCAAATATGATAAAACGCACGGACAGTCCGAGGCTGCACTTTGCAAAACACAGTATTGACTCGACATTGGGGGCATCTCATGTGGCTCAACATGGAATGGCACCACCTGAGCACAGATAAAGCTCTGTGATCACAGGTCCGAGCCTAGGCAATATCACCAGATGACTGTGGCTGGGACAACCCAAGTGGCCGAACACAATTGGCCGAGTGCTACTGAGGGCAGGGTGGGATTGGTTGGCTGGGCTGTCTTGGCCGCCAGTGACACTGTGACCCCAACAGTGCTTGCAGACATGTGCTTGTGTCAGTGAGGGATGCGCTTCTCCTCCAAAGTGGCGCTGAATCGATGCTGCTGGCTGTGTTGAAGGGGAAATATGAAGCAGGAGACAAAAGAATTAACTACTGTATAAAGAAGTGCATTTCAAATCGACAGCAGGAAGCACTTCTTCAGACAAGAATGGGAGGAAAGTACATGCTACCCAGCTACGAATTTGATGTGGGTGCCATGACTTCTTTCAAGAAACAACTAAAATAAATCCTAAAAGCATTTAGCTATGACCTACCACATGAGCTACTACAGATGGGCCCCATGACCACCTTTAGCTTGTAACCATTCTTAAGTCCCAAGAAATGAGCTCCTTGAAAAAGAAAGTTCATCTACACTTCTGCATACTCATATACCTGTGTGCAGTTGTGGGACTTTTATGCTGTATGATTAGACCTATCGTGACAGTTTCACGTTCCTCACAATTTCTGCCGCCACAATTCAGTGAATTTTAGGCACAGAGCTTTAGGCCTCTGTCTCATATAAGGAATATTAAAATCCAAGAGTACAGTATGTGCTTTGCAACTGCTGACCACCTCTGGCAACAAATGTATGGGAGCAGTCTGTCCACATGTCTGCTTATGGGGCCTGCACAGTCATGCCCAATGGAAACACAAGGATGTGCATTTACCTTGTAAAACAGGGGTTTTGCCTTGCCTGCTTTTCCTGTGGATTCAAACAATATGTTTGAAAATAAGAACTCTAGTCATCAAGCAAATTCACTGGATTTCAAATTTTAATAGAACGGCTCTGTGGCAGGTTTGTCACACTCTTCCTAAACATGAACTTCAGATGTTCAGGCAAGCATCTCTGAGGATTCTGACAGATTCCTGCAGATTTCCGACAGTCCTGTTTGGAATCAGCCGTTTTAACAGGTTTTTAAAACCATTACATACTGTAAAGCCCACAAATATAAAATGTGTATGTGTAGTTTGAGGTGTTACCCCACAAGATCAAATATAAATCAAGTTGCATTCCAATGAATTCAACCACACACCCACAACTTGGGTGTCAGATTATTGATGAGGTAACAACAACAAACTCCTTGTGTGTATCCTGCAATGAACTATGGACGTAACAAATAATTAGAATAAGATTGCAAGATTGTCTCTCTCAGAAACAAACTTTTAGGCTGTTGTAAAGTTAATGATTTTAATAAAGGAAAGCATTTAAACTATAATGACGTCCTCATCCAAGAGTCAGCTATATTTCAAAAATAAAAGATGACAATGAAAATATTAGGGTGTCTTCTGAGGCTTAAAGAATGCTTTGCATCTGTTAATGAACCCATTAGGCAGTTACAGGGAAAAAAAAAATCAGTCAGAGCTACTGAATGCCCTGGGCACATCTTGAAAGCTGTGGATGCCCTACATTTCTCACTTCATTTCCTCCCACATCAGAGAAACATAAAGTGGCTGAATGACAGTCTCCTGGAATACTGGGATCAGCGACAACAGTATGATCCAGCAAAGAGACAGAGGATAAAAACTAGCCTGGCCTCACTCATTTGTATGGACATAAAAAAGAATTCTCAGAATTATGGTTTACTGGAATTCTATTCTGTAGAGCTGCAATATTTTAAAAGCTCCTTTTACTTACAGCACAAGAGCTTGTAAACATGCAATAGTAAAAACAGTGGGGGGGCTTATGCTTTTAGGATTTTGTTCATTGTTTCCAGTGCGCAAACTCGACAAACTTTCCTGTCATTATTTGTACTCAGTTCATTTCAAAGTGTCATGTGACAGCAGGGCAACGTTCAAATGGTAAGAGTCATTACATTTCTGGACAGAAGTGAAAACCCCACCCCACAGGCTGTGTGCTTGTTTCATCTCCAGGCAAATCTACCAATATGATTCAGAGCAATTTTCCACATTCTCCCATATTGAGCTCACAAGTGAAATGTACCATTCTTGAGTGAAAATGCTTTAAGCATTCAATCCCAGTTTCAAAGTGAGGCTACAGTCAATTCCAGCTACTCACTGCATCATGGTTGGTAATTTCATGCCCAAGGTAATTTTGAAAAGTAAATGCATAAGAATTACTATAACTCTGACACAACCTTAGATTCAGCTATTCAGCTGTTCCAGTGTTAAAACCGGCAGTGTATGTCTGCTATTATTCTTAATTTCCAGCCTACATAGTACAGATGGAAAAAGATTTCTCTCCCACCCTCAATACCCTCCATCTGGAAGGATCGGAAAACCGGTCTTATTTTTTCATGCAAAAACCAAACGACATCTGAGGCAAACTTGCAAGCAATATGGAGAAATCGCAAGCCTTACTGTAATTTCAGCCTCCCACACTGCAAGACTGAATTCAGCCGTGATTGGGAGCTTGTTAGGATGTGATGTATACCACGGCACAGAATGCCACTGGAAGCAGGAAGAGACACAGTTTTATAACTACTTGTATATATACACATGCGGTGCATTTGTAATAAATATTTGTTTATTACCAGTGTGGTTTTTGACAAATAATTGGGCTGATTCTACACCAACACTTTCTTGAACAGATGAAAGGGAAGCCTTCAGCATAAATCCAGTAAACTGTTTTTCATCGACCACACATGGTGAGAAGCAACAGCCCTCACTCTTCCTCAGCTCTGACATAGGCTCAGTCATCCACTCTAATGCCATTCTATATTCAGCTTCACCTTCCCGCATCACTTGATTGACTGCAAATGATTTATCTAAATGCTGCCTGAGGTGTAGACATGTAAGCAGTACATTTAGAGTTTCACTTTCAAAGTCTAATAAAAATTCAGAAAGTGTGTTAATCGCAGAAAAAAAAAACTTCAAAGCAGGGAACCCACATACTGTTTAAGAAAAATCCCTTTTAAAAACATTCTCCATCAATAACCATTACTGTACCTGTGTTTAAAAGAAACCCATTGAAATTCATGCTGTGTTCATTAAAAACAATATTCATAGACCTTAAGTATACAGGACCTTTCTCCCTACTTTCTCAGAGAGGGATAACAAGGTTATTGCAACTGTGCTATTGGCCATGTGTTTAGAATTAGCCTTTTCACAGCAATTTAATCTCAAAAGCATGATCTGCTGAAAAAAAATTGTTTGTAACAACCGCAGAGGCAGAATCTTCAATCTCAGAAGCAGAGCAATAATTGCTAGGTTACAATTTGTACGCAGAGAAATGCAAGCATGCATTCATTCATTCTTGAAGAAGTGCATTCACTCTGTTCCACATAATGATTTCACTTATATAATCACACTAAAACAGCATAAACCTTCAACATACTACCCCTGTGCCATGCAGTTGAAATGGAGTGAGTGGGAGCAAGAAAAAGCAAAATAGTAATAAATAAGACTAACACAGTATCATGTTCCTTGAGCCAAAGGAGAAAAAACCTGAGCTGGGCCTTGAAAGTGGACCCTTCCAATATCACAGTAACTGTAGTCGGGATGCAACCTTCTTATTCTGTTAACATACAGTGTGGATTCACTCAGTCATGTAGTTTCCAGCCCACAACAGTAATCAAAACCTAAAACGTATACAGTAAGACAATAGCATCCATGAGAACAAATGTACAAATATAAGCGCACAGCTTCTGTGATTTCATTATTTCTTTATCTAAGAATATCCTGGATATTAGTTTGAGTGCACTGTAAATCACAACCAGAGAATCCCAGTCACTGTCGCCTGACAGACTCAGGCAAAGTATGGGCCACAGAGCTCCACCTGCATTGAGCATTTACAGACTCAGACACTCTGGAGACTATGCGTTTGTCTTTTGAACTTAAGGTGCCACAGCCATTTAAACTATTAAGTGTTCAAAACAGGAAAGGACTGTATTGCAAACAATTCTAGCAAAATTGTGGGTAACTACAAATCCTACATAAACAAAACTGAAAGTTCTCCACAAAAACATCATCTCCAAAAGGGTTTTCTAAGAAAGAAAACAATGAAGGTGGCTCAGTACTGATGAGGATAAACCCAATTTATGACTTATTCTGTATGACAGAGCACAGGTGTTTAAATACACACTAAATTGCTTTTTATAATAAAAAAAACGTTTCTGTTAACATGGTGCATAGTGCTTTCAGATGACAGGAGCAGAATCCAGTGTAGTCTAGGTCTGCAAGAGATAGCCCACCAAAAACACAGATTGGTACATATGTGTTATATTTAACTTGCAAATGTTGTGTACCATTTTTCTGTGGTTTAGTTATTATTTTATTTCTAATAAATGTTTTTCCTCTCATTCAAGTTTGACTCTGGTTGCTCACTTAGAGTTGTGCCAGAGAATTTTAAGAACCAGTGTGCCTCATGTTTTATCTATCATTCATTCATTTTACGTAAGCACTCTCCATTCTGTAACAATATTAATGTACAGGTAAGTATCTCTGGTTCAAAATAGTTCACTGTGTATTATAAATCATGAAATGATGAGTCTAAAGAAGTACATGGCAAAATATTTCATTTAAAATTACTTCAATGAATATTGTAGTTTGTCTCCCATCCTACAGTCATTTTTGGGATAAGTGACAGTGGGATTTAAAAGATTTTAAAAATGTTTGCTTAACTAAAACTTTAAAACAACAATATATACTAAAAGAACAAATCCTTGAAGACGTTCTTCGAGTATCTTAGAATCCAGTTACATTAAGCATAATTGTTAGTTTATTACTTATTGATTATTTAAATTAGTATGCATTAACATAAAGTGGTTTAACTTGAAAAAGCTGGACACAGTTAGGCTTTCTTCACTTCTTTAAAAGTAAAGGTTGTTTAGTAAATTATATACTGATTGTATTCAGGATAAGAATGCCATGGTAAAGCGAACAATGCGTCACAGAGCAATACCAACACAAGAATTATTCCAAAAGGTACATTACAGCACAGCGAGGAAAGTCACCAAAAGTACCTATTCTTTTCTGCAGGCAACAAAACCAGGTAATGGATGTTGCCATGGCACCACTGGTCGGGTTGCACCTCGATAAGGACCATCATCGTTGAACAGCAGGGAGTGGGAGTGTTTTGCCTTTTACAGCCACACAGTGCGGCGTTGCTATGGATTCCCATACACTGGTACTCACAATTATCATGTTCCATGTTCTGACAGCCACTGTTCTGCATTTTAAACAACCCGAACTGCTTAAATTGGATTTCATAGCAAATGGTCCAGTTTTTAAAGTGTATGACTACTATCGTGGCAGCCATACCTTTATTGCAATATACAATGCGACAGCTCTGTTAGGTCCACATCCCCCAGCGGTTTCTTTTTTCATTTAAGAAGCCTGAAGGACAAGTCCTACAGCACCATGTCCTACACAAAACACTTGGTGAAACAGTCTGAACCAGAAGGAAATCTACAGGGCAACCAATGCCACTTATAGCACAATCCTCGGGGGGGGTCCCGGTACTGACTTGGACCAGCATAGATACAGCCACCTGACTGGTTACATGTAATGAAGCTGCTGTAGAACTGAAGGAGCCCACCCATTCACCCATCCATTTTCTAACCGTTTTATCCAATTCAGGGTTGCAGGCGAGCTGGTCGCAGTAAACAACGGATGCAAGGCTGGAGGGATGCAGGGTTCATGCTGGCTGAATGAGAGGCCAGTGCATCTCAGGGAACACACACAAACACAGACATGCACACACTCACGCCAGAGCCAATTAACCACCTGGTACGTTTTATGACTATGGAAGGAAACCCATAGAGAGCACCCTAGGTCCAGAATTGAACCCAGAACCCGTGCACTGGGAAGCAGAAATGCAAACCACCGCACCATCCTGCTGCCCAACTGAGGGAATCATGAGTGTAAATTTAAAGAATAACTTTACATGATTCTTTGGTTTACACAGTCCTCAATGACAAGCTTTCATCCTTATAAATGAATTATGATATCATGAACACTTCTCCTACCTCCTGATCCTTAATTGGAATCTATAATTATGAAACAAATTTTTGGTGGCAGACTTTTTCCAATACTACTCAATTTTTAAATAAGTATCTTTCAATGCATTCTAACCAAGAACATTTTAAGAATAGCAATAAAAAGCAAAGTGTATAAGTAAATACCACCTAATGCACAGACTCAATGTCAAGTGTGGACCGGGCTGCAAGCACATCTGAAGTACCATTGTGATGGAACATGCATTTGAATTTAAAAGTGTGCTTGTTTACAATGTCATAGGGCCGCACACGTCACGGGAAGTTTTGTTACCTCGTAGTGAATTGCGGAACATGTCTGTGCATTTACCTGGAAATGTAATCTATGTTATGATGTAAATTGGAGGCTTGACAAGTTACAGTGTCCATTTTTCTGTTATTGTAGTTTGAAATGCACTCATCAATGCTGATTCTTTCTAACCCTGAAAGATGAAAATAGCATTGCAGGTCCCCTTTAATGGACAGCGTAAAACTAGCCTTTGTTAAGCATCAGTTAAAATATTTCTAGCGCATTTCTTGTACTGAGTGATTAAAGAAAAATACAACACTAGGGGCTTAAAAATTAATTTCATCCCCCGCTAATGCAACAAGATTTGTTTTTCAGCACTATGCAGTAAAGGTCTTTTACTGAAATTTTAAATTCAGACAGGTTCTACATGTTTTTCCCCATCTTTTGGCTTTGCTTCTTTCGTGCGTTGTGTGTGCACTATTGTATAGCTGTTTGTTTAATATTTTCCATATTCTTCAGTTTAACATTTTGCTTTAGGTAACCGCATCCAAAACATTATCTTCAGTTACGGTTAAACATCTCATTCTGGCAATCATTTACTTAGCTAGATTGTTTTAAGGTTTCTAAAGGGAAGAAAAGGGGTATATTTTCCTTTGCTGTACTAAATCAAACTCTATTTGTATAGCATGTGGAAAAATAATGTGTACAGCAGGACTGCCATTCACTTGTAGAAACATGGTAGAATGGCAGATAGCTGTTTTTTTTTGTAAATAGTCCATTTTGTCAATTTCCTGAGGGATTTCACAGAAAAGACTAGATACTTCCATAGCTCATGTTAGGACATTCCAGTTCATGCTCTCATTTCTAATGCACAATTAAAATGTAAGAAAGGCTGCAAATGAAAGGAGGCCACTTTCCCATTTAGCCTGCTTGGAAGTGAGTAGCTACAGTAAGTGATCCATGGATCCCATCAAGTTGTTTCCTTGAAGGAAAACAGGGTATTAATTCCAAAAACATGACTGAGTAGCTTTTCCATACTCCCAAACCCTTTGCATAAAGAAGTACTTCCACTTCTCGGTTTTAAATGCTCTTCCAAATACTTCTCACATGGATCATCCGATTCATGTTTCACTGTTTATTCTGAAGAAGTCCACTGGGTCAACAATGTCAATGATTTTGAGCATTTTGAATACTTGGTTTAGGTGCCTTTGTAGTCCTCTCTGACAAGCGGAAGAAACTGAACTCTTTTCGTCTTGAGCAGTGTAGGACATTACCATAAGTCCCAAATGTATCTTGGTTGCTCTGGTTCATTCCAGAGCAGCAATATCTTTTGCACATCACCATGACCAAAACTGCACAAAAAAGCAATAGCCCAAGTTAGGGTTTACTAGCGCATTGTCGGTATCTCTCGTTTTAACTTGAATCTACACTTTTAACAATTTATAAGTAACATTGCTTTTTTATTTCTTCCCACAATGTTAATGAGATAAAAGTGTCAAAAAAAACCTAGGTCATTTTCATAAATAGCCTCTTTGCCACAGCCTAGCTGTTAATGGAGTGTGAGGAAGCGTAGACAGGTTGCTGGAAAAAAAATTGCACATTTGTGCAATGGAAAAGATTTATTTGAGAAACTGTTCCCTCAGATCACCTGCCACAACTCCAAACACGAGACACTAAAGTATTCACCCACCTTGAACTGTCGCATTATATTGTTTACAATATGGAATCATAAGGCATTTAATTGGGATTTTTTTGCCCAATTTTGTTGGACACAAAAAAGTCTAATACCAAAGTGAAAACACAATTCTACAGATCTGCCTGAATTAATTTAAAATATAAAACAGAAAATAGCTGATTGCACATGTGCAACCACTGTACACTACCCATATAATGGTACACTCATAGCATAGCGAACTACGCATATGGCACCTGAAAGACAGGCACTAAGCTAGTCCTGGTTTCCTACACCCCAAGACAGAAGATGCTACTGCACCAATACCTCAAACAAAACACTTTGAATACACACGTACGTTTAACTTTCTTGTTCAAACAAAGATTAAGGCTGATTAATTTGTATTTACCTGTATTTTTAATTGTTTTTGCATGACTTATATACTGCTTTTAAGGTCTGTATCCACTAATGACTGGATTTTAACTTTGTTTGGAAAGTGAATTATTTACTGTGTGTGTGTAGATTCCCATTGAGTGCTGTCTGTGCAGGTGACAGGGTCTCCAGTCACAGTCATCAAGCTTACCGTTTCCCATTTTCTGTTATTCATTTTTGCTAGTTGCATATAATACTCGGAGCTTGTCTATATAAAATGTCATCTTCCAGGTTTATGCCCAGTGTTGAATTTTATTAAACTTTTATTCCTGTTTCTACAGCATCCTCCTACTATTGTCTGCAAACTTAAATACTGTAGTTAACTAACTATACCACAATGTAGATCATTTAATTAGGAAAAAGAGCAGTCCTAGTACAGATCCCTGTGGTACCCCCACTAGTTTAGTGGCATCACCCAGTTTGAGCATTCACCCCTTATCTGTACTCATGAACCAACAGTCAAGTAAAAACACATGCATTTCCCCGCATACCAATAGTTAAGAATTCAAAAATTAACCTTTTATGAGGAATGTTATCAAAATCCTTCTGAAGATCTAAGTATAACATATTTAATACTCTGTTTTTTGATTATTATTGTTTCTTGGTCAAAGAACGCTAACAAGTTATTTAAACTACATTTTCTAAGTCTGTGCTGACTGTCCCCCATGTAGGTAAACCTCTTGTTTAGTTCTAATCATTGTTTTCATAACCTTATATTTAATATAAAGACAGATTTATTGTTCTATAATTACTTGGTTCAGTTTGGTTACCCTTTTGATAGATGGGCACTATATTCATAATTCTCCAGTTCACTGGCACTACTCCTGAGCTAATTAAAGACTAGGCTGATTTTATATCCCAAATGGTTTTCACCACAAGCAGGAATTGATTATGTCTTTTCTAAAAGGAGCTTTGAATGTATACTATAAAAATCTTTTTCTGTTAACTAGAAATAAAAAGTCACTATCGAGGTATTCGAATTAATGCATAGTGCTGCTATCCATTGAAATTTCTTTCCTAATTAGTGCTCTCAGGTTTATGGCCTATTCAATTTCTTCTTGGTCTATTACGCTGCAGTTCTAATGACAGAGATATTTCTCTATGATCTCAAAGGCAACTGCTGCTTTGCTGGGTTGTTCTCAAGAGCAGGAGGTTTATCTACACAGGTGCTCTCCAGCTGTCTGATTTGTGCAGTGGTTATCAGCCAGTTCCAAGACACCACTGCAGGATGCACGCACACCAGATGCCAGAAAACAATGCCACTACTGTACTTAGGAGCAATCTCTACCACTATTTCAAGAATTGTTTAAACAATAATTCACCTTGGTTTGTTGAGGAGCTTCAGCAAATACAGGGGAAAAAATCATTTTATTGTCATTATAAAATAAACACAGAGAATATGAAATACTATCCATGCCTAATAGAAATAGTGCTATTATCCATCCATTTTCTAGGCCACTTAATCCAATACAGGGTCAAAGGGGAGCTGATGCCTATCCCAGCATGCAATACATGTACAGTAGGTACAAGACAGGATACACTCTGGACAGGATGCATATCCATCACACGGCACACACACTCACACAAGGGTTAATTTTACAGAAGTCAATAAACCTATCAGCTTGTTTTTGGACTGTGGGAGGAAACCATAGCACTCAGAGTAAATTCATGCAAATACATGGTAAACATGCAAACTACACACAGATAGGACCACAGGAATTAATCCCAGGGCCCCAGTGCTGCAAGGCAGCAATGTTAACTACTGTGCCACCATGCTGTCTAGTGCTATTATGTCAATCATAAATAACTAAACACATGGATTACATAGAAACTCCTAAAATAAAGCGATATTAATCTTCTCAGTCTGGTTTGTTTCCATACAGTAGGTATACAGTTTTCTTTATCTTTATTTTGTAATGCCTAGGTAGGAGCAATATCTATTATGCATTGAAGCCTCCACATAATATACAGTAGGAGAAAAAATACCACTGGACAGTTTTAAAGGCTCTCATTAACAATAAGATTAAGCTTATTAGTCTTGGACTTGCTTAACTAAATTAATATTATGTTGTCTACTGAGAAAGGAGTGTATTTCTAACACAATAGATCAATCATGGCTCACTGAATACCAATTCTCTTCTAAGATCTAATTCAAGAGTCATCAAGAGAACTTTTGTATCTCATTTTACAATCAACCTAAGAGACTACCTGGAAAAAGCTGAATTACATCCTACACAAAAACAAAACAAGACATCAAGATTAACCTGGAACTGGAAGTACTAAATAAACATATCTGAGGAAAACAAAAACAACCTTGCACAAGAATTGCATGAATTTCTTTTTATCTTTTTTTTTTAATCCTTGGCTGCATGGTATTTAGAAACAAAGATTTCCCCACAAACCACAGAACATTTCTTCCGGGGAATACGTACTGTACATTAAAACAGACAACCTAATTATGAAGTCAAAATTCAGTATTTCTAAGAAATGTATATTTAAAATGTGTGATGTTTTGTAATATTTTATCTGTAAATGCTCTTCTTTTCAGAGAAATTGAAACTGCTTTAAAAAAACTCAACCTCAGACAATGAAAAATAAGTCTTAGGCAATCGCCACATGTTCCAGCATATTCTTATTTGAAATATTACAAAACAAAAGTTACTTTCATAACACCAAACTGCTGCATGCTCCACAGTTTATCATCTCCTTACTATTCAACAAATAATCAATAATAACTGGAGAAGCCCTGCATAACAAAATCTGCCAGATAACCACATAATCCACTAGCCATTTTGGCTTGTTAGCTAAAAAAACTAATCAACCTGACAAATCAATTCACAGGCAGAACAATATCTTAGGAAACAAGAAATGGATAAATGTTTTAGAGGAGTGTTTTATTAGTATTAGACTACCACACATCAGGCTTACTCTTAAAACTTTACTATGCCTACAGTAGGTACACAAGACATTCCACAGCTTAGTGTATATAGTAAATATACAGACAAAAACAGACAGAGGATAATGCGTTTTCTAGAGCAAAATGTTTTCTTGGACAGGAGAGCCTATGGACCGCACACAACTAAAGGTTTCATGAGTCAGACTGAAGTGCTGAATAATTAATCTATTGACTAAGCTGCAGAGATCAGAAACTACACAATGGCAGGTAGGCAATGGGAAGTGTAAATGTTGTACTTTGTGCTGTATAATAAAGAATCCTGGGAATCAGCAGTAACCCTCTGCTAACAGATTTAAAGTGGATATGCTGTAAGTGATGAAGGAATACTTACAACAAGTCAGCAACATTTTCAGGCCTGCAGTACAGACCGGGTAGTTTGCTTGTCGATTTAATGAAAGATGGTATTTTTTTTAAACTACACGTCAAACTCAACATGAACTTTAACACAGCTGTTAAACCTTGTCTTCCTTGCAATACTGGACAGGAAACAAAGGGTGTGTCGGCTTACAAGACCTATTGCATAGTAAATGCAGTGCACAGAGTGTATGTTGTGTACATACAGAAGTGTTTGGTATACAAACATGTTCCGCCACAGAGGAAGGGCACATTTTCAGATATCTGACTTTTTAAGGCATTTAGAATCAAATTCCTACAGTACTTCTCATGCACGTCACAACACATTAAGTCAAATTTCATGCACACTTTCCATCACAGTCATTCAGCTCCTACTGTATTTAACATCTAGCAACACTATTATAGGAGTCACTTGTAAACCACACACTACTTCAGTACAGAAACAATAGTTTTTTGACTGCCAGTAACTGACGAATGCAAGCCTTGTGCCCTGAATGTTTTTAGCAAGTGACAACCAATTCCGTTTCCCCAATTAAAAACTCTTAAATCTGCTAATTCTGAAATAAAGTGACCTGCTTTTCTCTTCACATCACTGCCTGTGTTTTACCTCATCAATCCCTCAAGCAAGGATTACAACTGAGGCAGATCCCTAATCCCAGAGCTAATTTAAATCACATCTCTATGCTGCAGTGTACCAATTGATTTACGATACTGTTGCACATTTCATTCTTGACAGTTTTTTAATTAAACATCTCACATTATAGTAGTATACTATAGTATTTTTAAACAGTTATGAATGATTAAAAAAATCATTATACTGTATAATAGGGGTAATGAAAATGCTTTGTAAATGGGTCTAATGAAATGACTGATAATTTTTATGCATTTTAAAAGGAGGTATGTCATTGTTAAATCCACACTAAAAACATGAAACACTATCTATAGCATCTATAACACCATCTAAACACTATAGAACTATTACCACCAAAATACATAGGGTACTGTCTGTTTTACGTTTTTACATGTGATCAAATTTAAACACCCAGCTGGGTTTATACAGAATCCTGGAAGTATTTAAGTGTTATTATCCGTCCATTCAACTATGTATCCATCCATTTTCTAAACCGCTTTATCCAGTACAGGGTCATAGGGGAGCCAGAGCCTGTCCCAGCAAGCGACTGGCACAAGGTAGGATACACCACGGACAGGACGCCAGTCCATCCCAGGGCAGACAACGACAAACACAGACACGCACTCACACAGCCAATTTTCCAAAAAACCTACTAACCTAACAGTATGTCCTTGGAGGAAATGGGAGCAACCAGGAGAAAACTCATGTTAACACAGAAACAACATACAAAATCCATACAGATGACACCCCAGGAACTGAACCCAGAACCACAGCACTACAAGGCAGCAACCAGTGCTACCATGCCACCCAGAGCTATAATAACGAACACATGGAGTACACAGTGACTCATAGAATAAAGCAATACTAACCTTCTCAAACTGGTTTGTTTCCATACAGTGTTTCCTTATTTTTATTTTTGCAATGCCCAGGTAGTAGCAAATTCTATTATTCACTGAAGGTCAACACTCCCACTGCAAACATAAACAAATTATATAAGGGAAACTAAAGACGTGAAGAGCAATATGTACAGCTCTCTCACTTTTTGCTACTATAGGACCATCTTATTTTTGAGGAAGTACAGTAAGCTGTTATCTTAATACAACATGTAGGCAGACACCACATTCAACTCAAGCCTTTGCACCGATAAGTGCCAACACTTTGATAACACTTCGGTTAACTCTTTTGTAGACTACCGGAATACACTCTGAATGGTATTCAGAAAAAAACATTAGTGAAGCTTGTATCATGCTTCAGTTTTAAAATAATGAAGCAAATCAGAACACATGCTAAACTCCACTACGTATTAACTGAATATATGTGGTCGTAAAGTTAAAGGAAGGAATTTCACGCGGATTTACAGCTGTCAGTTCAACACAGTTTCAGAGATACTGAATATAAAACTCATCACTACATTTAGAGTCCATAGGATTGGGCAAACTTCCTTTTTAAGCACTACAACTTGTAGGTTGAATTGTTAGTAATTGTTAATAATGGAAAGACCAAATTTCCTAAAACCTAAAAACAAATCACCCAAATTATTTCACAATACAATGAGGGTAATATAGAAATATCTCTTATGAAATCTTGCAACATTCCACCTCTATTATAACTAACTTGTGCAAAGCTTACAATTAAATCACTTATGTCATCTTTATATATAAATTCTATATATAAAACTTTATCTGTACAGTATATATAAATATACAATATTATCATAAAATCATGAAAAATGCCTGAAAAATGAAAAGTAATTTTTCAATACTGATATTAAAACATCAAAATGTTACCAATTGCCTCATTCCTTGCAACAGATTTGCCTGAAAAAAGGATTCACACAACAGAACATGTTACACGTTCACACAGAACAGAATACAGCTCAGAAGGAATGTGCCTAAACCAGTCACTACACTAAGCCACATTTGAGCTCTAAATATTCCATTGTTTTTGTCACTAATCACAACAAAATGACTCCTGGTGAATCTACCGCAGTTTCTCAGGCTGTCCACAGTGTTCAGCACTGACTGGAAGTTATACATCAGCACCCACCGCTACATCAACATAATATCCATTATATACGGCTAATGATTGTAAACTCAGGAAAAGATGGCCCATTTCCATAGAAACCACAGCCAAGAAACTGCTGAACTTCCTGTTACCGTTCCTGGAAGGTTCTAAAGATACACAGAATTTCTTTGCCTAACTATGCAAACAAAAGATAATTTATTAGCTTGTTCTTGAAGTTTTTTTTATAAACATACCATTCATAATAAATTTGGATAAACCTGTATTTACTCATCACAATAGAAATGTGCAACATCTTTCATCTCTTAAAAATCATTAGTTCCTGTTACTCCTACAAAGTTACTCCTACAAAATCTCCAAAGCAGGCATATGGTTTAAGTGAGCAACTAAAAAAAAGCTGATGATGGGAGTTAAACTACTGTACCATTACCATTGTATTGTAGCTGTCCTGATCTGTAAAACATTTAACATTTTCACCACAGCATTTGTGTTACAGAAACAAAATTAAGAAAATAAAATCTATTTCTCACCCAAGACACTCACATCAATCATTTTTACCTTCAGGCAAGCATACTATTTACATTATCTACTGTATAACCAATCAGTATCTAAAACAAAAATGTCTTTAAGAGTACATAACAACATTCTATATAGAGTGGTTTATGCAACGGTGCTCCTTATTCATTTCTGCCAATGAAAAAACTACCATAATTAGATGCACATGACTGATTTCACAGTAATATTTTTGTTTTAACTTCAGACCACCTAAGCAGGTGAATAATCCTGCATAATTAAATTGACACTGTCAATTCCTGGCCAATGGTTCCTTTCTAACATTAGGTTAGAGGACAGGCTAAAGTGAGGAAGACTAGTTATTGTACAAAAGTAGGCTTACTTACCCTTATAATGATTTAAGATTTATGTTCACTTCTGTGTGTATTAGGTTGGTCGATGTTGGATATCAAGAGGGGACAGTTGTGTGTAAGTTGCAAGGCCTCACCCAAATTGTAAATATTAGTTTTATGACTCGTCTGTAGATCTACTTAATAAATCCTTAGCTTAAGATATTGTGCTCACTTCTCTACCTCAAAACTGACCACAGAAAATGATGGCCTATTTCATGACAAATGAGGGTATGAGGGTGCGTTTGTTAGAAATTCATTGTACCCAAGCTGGTTTCAGATGTGATGTACTGTAATACTGCCCAATCACCTCCTAATTTTCAATGTATTTAATTATCTTAGGGCTCATAATAATTTTCAGCACCACAATGTATAAAATACTAAAACCCTAGTACAGTAACCAAAAGTGATGAAAAACACTTTTGGGGTCTGCAAATATTATGAAAACTTTTTTTTACTTCTAGAGAAGAGACTGTTGTACAGTAGAGGAACGAACAGATAAAATCTACAAGACTACCCGTTACTAGCAGGATCAAATGTTTAAACCTAGTGCTTACTAAAACAATATAATAACTTGGGATTGTACATTTTCGAAATATGACCCAAACAACAAAAAATGAGAATGCTCCAATTTTTTTTTAATTAATCTTTTGGAATTGCTCGCAGAATTCTAAATTTACTTTAGGGGAGGCTGTTTTTAATGTCTGAAATGGACGTAATTAAGTTAAACTGTAAGTCTATGCAAACCCTCCATTTTCTTCTGTGGCGTGTGCAGGGCTGTACTGTACATGATTAACCCTATTAAATTAACCCCATTAAAACATTAAACGAGTAACCATTACTGAAATAATTTAATTAATATTAACATTTGTTTATGTAATGTTTTGTAGATCAATAATACAAATTACATTATCACATAATACATTATCTAATCACTTTTACATGGCATTTTACACTGTAAATACAGTACAAAATCACTTTAAATACCAGGTTTCAAACACACTGTAACCCTCTAATGGTGAAGAGCTGCATATACTGTACAAAGTTTGACATACATGCTTTCTGACAGCACTGAAGGCAAGCTGCTAAGTCAAGATAATCCCTTGAGCTACACATGTATTTTTATGAAGGGTGTTGATTTGAGCACGTACCAGAAGCCATTTAAGGATACTGCGTTTTTCACAGTAGTGCAACAGAATTCTTTCAAAGATTTGTCTCGTGTCAAACTCTGAAAACGAAAAACCAAAGACACAGATACTGTACACTGCACTTAAAAACTGTACGCCATTTCCAGTATAGTTACTTGCTAGCTACTTTGACAAAGGCAAAGTAGTGCAGACATCGATCACCATCTCCACCTAAAATGTAGGAGCCGTTAAAGTCGACAAACTGTATAAATCTCTTTTCATCAGTGTTACTACAGTGCACATAAGTCAATATAATTTCAGAAAAAAATATAAATATTTTCAAGTTCACGAATGCATTTACACTCCTATAACACTGAATCACACCGTTCTTTAAACTGCCAAGGGAAGTTGTTAAACAATCATTTCCAGCTGAAAATTAATATAAACAGAAAATCGGAAAATGTTAAGTGGAGCCAAAACAACAGAAATGACTGCCCTTTGCACACATCTTCTTAAAGATGTTTACAGCAAATTCAGCCATGATTAAGTGACCCTTCCTGAAACACTTTTTCAAGTTTGTTTTGTTAATTCCAACAGGCCCAAAATGCACTTAAACAACAATCCTGACCTTCCTCATAAGAGGAACAGCTATGAGTATGAATTATTCCAATCCACTCTCCACCCACAGTGCTGTGAGTTTCATGATTAAAAAAAAAATCTATTAATATACAGTGCACAGGTCAACAGTAAATTCTGCTCTTAAATTTGAAAACAACTTTTTTTTTCACAAACCAAAGGTTTCTTTTTTCCTCTTTAGAGGCATGTAAGCTCTTCAATCTCAACTGACAATAGTCTTGTTTCAATGCGTATTTTACTTGAGACATTTATTGGTTCAAGGCGTAAGAAGATTAATGCTGATCCACTCTGGATGTCCGTGAAGTAGCTGGCTCTCTTCAATTTCGCTGAATGCCTTTCTAATAAAGGGGAAAATCAGCCATGTGCACAACCCAACAAAAGCCCATGGACCGCATTTGCAGAGAAGTCCTGAAAAGAAACTCTTTCCCTGGAAAATGAGCGTTTTACATGAGACTCTCACCAGCTGAAGATGGCTGTCAGGTTTATACAGTATCATGGGTGGCTCAGTTTAACACTGATTTTGACATATAAACTCCACATGACATACAGTAACTGACACAGGACGTTTTTCAAGTCATCCTTATAGAATGTTAGAAATGAAAAAAAAAAGTTTTAGGACAAAAAGCAGAGCATGGATTATTTTGTTTTAATATTAAAAACAGTTTTTTGTACTGCAAATGAAAGCATGATCACATAAATGTTATGAACTTGCATCAAAGTTTTGATTTTAGATATTGGAAACAAACACAAAATGACCACAGGCCTAAGTGGCTGAAAAAAAAAAACAAAGCAAACAAAGGTTTTACTGTTCTTCAGTTATGAAGGGTGTAAGTGTTCTTTTTCGAAAATGGCAAGATACAGTATATGACCGATATCAGATGCAGGTAGAGGAAGTCCAGAGGTCAATGCACTGAGCTGCACTTAATTTATCAGAAGCTATTAAATACCTCTTCATTTCACTGCCTCGTAATCTTTCCACATCAAAAAGAGTCATTCTAATACACAGTTCTTCCGCCTGGCCACCTAAGGACTACAGGTTACACCAATGCCTGTAGGTTAACAATTCAATACTGGAGCTACATACAAAATGATAATAATTAATTAATAATAATAATAATAATAATTGCTTACACTTATATAGCGCTTTTCTGGCCACTCCACTCAAGGCGCTTTACAGGTAATGGGGACTCCCCTCCACCACCACCAATGTGCAGCCCCACCTGGATGATGAGACGGCAGCCATAGTGTGCCAGAACGAGAGTAATGGCACACTAGCAGAGTAATGAAGCCAATTCATAGATGGGGATTATTAGGAGGCCATGATTGGTAAGGGCCAATGGGAATTTTTGGCCAGGCGCCGGGGATACACCCCTACTCTTTTCGAGAAACGCCCTGGGATTTTTAATGACCACAGAGAGTCAGGACCTCGCTTTTACATCTCATCCAAAGGACGACGCCTGTTTACAGTATAGTGATGGCAAATAAGAACCATTTCAAACACTTCAGATACCTGAAAGACTACAATCAAGGAAAGAACGATCAAATATTTAAACATCAGGGCACAGGTTAAAACATAGGACTGCACGATTAAAGACTTATACTTTAGACTTAAGACTTAAAGCTACATATTTACCTCTCATCAAATTTTTGTTTATAGTTATTTGGTAGCTAGAAAGTTCTAATTTATATGGTACTGGCATTTTTCAAAAAGTTTAAGCAATATAAACTACTAAGGGCTATGTTGTATTTTAAAAATAAAATGCGTATCCCAGTAGAGTATAGATATTACCCATCTCCCTACAAAACATGAATTACTTATAAAGTGATGTCAAAGCAACACTCATTCATAAATGTATGAAATGTATTCATATCTTAATGCACCCATTCGCTATTCCTCAAAAAGGGGTTTCAGCTGTATCAAGAAGCCTGATCTGAAAGGTCTGCCAACTGTGACTTTTAATGCAGAATCATGGCCTTAGACAATACTGATCATGTTCAACGTTTCTTAAATGCAAAAAAAACAACCCTATCTTTGTTGATTTAAATTTACCTTTTGAAATATTCAGAAGCATTTGCTATTCTTAACAATTCAGGAAGAAAAAGAGGCCAAGAAAAGTGTACTGTCAGCAGCCTGTTTTTGAAACAGGCCGCATCTCTTTGCAAAAGCACAGAAACATGAATTACTCCAGAAAGCAGCTCAAGGATGTTCATTCCTACACAAGCGAACAGCAACAACAGGACGAGATTGCACTAGGAGAAAACAGGGAAGCAAAAACACATCTGAAGATGAGACAGTTAGCAAAAATGTGAGTTAAAATCTTAGATGCCAGAACGGAAGACAGAACAAAAACAAATCTCTACTACAGCTAAGAGTACAATTCTCCAGAAACTATGAATGTTAATAAAAAACATAGATATTGTTTTGCATGTAAATGAGATCAGGACATGTGAAATCATGACGTTAACATTATATAGAGTATTAAGAGATGAAAAATGATTTTTAATCAATCTACTGTACCTGATTTACTCATTAACCACTCAATTAAGTTCATATGCTTGACTGTCAGCATGGTGTTCATCATTTATTTTAGAATTTTAATTTTGCCTTTGCTTCATGACTCAAACTTATATATCTTACAACAGATGATGAAAAAATGCACTAAAAAAAGAAGTCAATCATGGTACTGCCAATAAGAGCACAAAATGGAAAAATATCTATTACAAGATATTTGTCACACTTTGTGTTATTTGCAGCTTTAAAGTTTAACTACTGCACCTGGAAAACTCAGAGCATATTTCTGTTCCTATAACAAAAAAATGGAAAATAATTATATATTCACTCAAAGCAAAGGAACTAAATTTGCTAGCACTGATACTGTCTAAATCACATACTGTCATGGAAGACCAGGTTAATTCTTTCTCTCCTGATATTTAGTGTAAAATGTCAGTCCATTGTTCCAACATATGTAGCTTTCAAAAGTGAATTGCAGAAAAAAAGGGCAAAACTTGCTGATTTTCTATGACATCAAGTCTGTAAATCAGCTTAAAATGCAAAGTAGACTCATAATGAATCATTGCACAATTCCATCAGCTGAATAGAAGCATTAACAAGGATAACATTAACTCGGATAATCATTTTTCAATGGAATTAACTAAAAGTGCATCATCAACATTTTACAACAAAGCTGTTTTAGCACTGTTTTTTTTTCAGCAAAATAAAAAAAAACTAAAAATTATCGATGAATAATTGCAATGAATTAATTCTAGTCTGTAACTAAAATGGATGTGGCAAAATAAAATGTGTTTGTATTTGAGAGGAAGCATTCCAGAGATGCATTTAAGATTGACATTATTTAACATTTTTAAGGCATCCCTTCACAATGCTGAAACAAAAGGCTTTTCACACACCATGATTAACAGCATGGGCTTTGCAATGTAACTTCAGGTTAGGCGGTACAGTCCAAGATTAGTCTTAACAAGAGGCTTTTTTGACACGTTTTATCCTCTTTAAGTAAAATTTCACACAATTTACAATGTTAAGAACGAGTAAACCTAGTATTGCCTGAGTCTTAAGAGATTTATTTGGTGGTGGTTGGGAGTCATGGGACTTTGAAGATACTGTGTGGCAATTGAGTGAAAACATCCAAGTTACAACATCTGGTCTCCTACTGTAGATGTGAAGACTGATAAATTTCCTCAACAAATTGCTGAACATTTCCTGTAGTTTCAACAGTGTGCAAAACAGAGCTAATGCTCAACCTTTTAAAACAGCATTCCTGAGCCACCGCTGTAATCAATTAAATGTCACCAAAAACACTATTTTTTAAAAATTCTCCAGTAGTCCCAGTTTCCATAAAAAAAATTGGCCTTTTCGTAGTCTAGAACATTACTAAACATTAACTGAGAGTGTTGTAGTGGAATCTTTAAAATAAACATCAATGTCTACACACAGAAAGAATATCCAAATTCTTGGGTTCTGCATAATAAAATATTACAGGAATAAATACTTAAGATTTAATGCATTGTTCCCAGTGGAATACTGGTATAGAGTGCGTTACATTGATTACAGCATTAATATCAGACCAATACAAACACATTGAAGTACTCTATGGAGTGCTGTTTAGACATTCCATTGGTGTCAAGACCTTAAAACGACTGTGCTGCCCTTTATCTCTTTCATCTGTTAAAAATCTTGCAGTTCTGAGTATGCCTGGTGTTTTTCTAAGTAGGTCACGTTTCTTTTTAAAAGCTAAGAATACATTAATGCTTCTCATGGTGGTCCACTAAGGGCCTGCTGCTGTTATCTACATCATTGTGTCCAACACAAATAGCTGCAAAAAAACACTATTAATAAAGCAAATCCACTGTGCATTCATGAGCCAGAAAGCTGGACCTCCAGACCTCTATTCAGGACACTACTGTCACATTAACTGCTGATTTAATGTACATGTCACAGAGTACAATGGCTATTCCAAATATATGCTGGACATCAACCCATCTTCCTGGTAATTTTGCAACAAAATTTTTTTTAAAAATTACACCACTTACAAGGTGCCCACTCATTCTGTAAATAAGGAAGAGAACAACAATCAACTATCAAGACATAATCAGTCTATTTTGCATGTGAAATGGCCTCTTAACCCAAAAAACAAAACCTCCTGCTCCTACACTAACAGGCCAGAAACGCCAAATGTCCTCCCCTCATTCGAAAGTCATCTGTATCTCATGTTCATGTATAAATGCTGTTTCTTTTCCATTGACCAAGCATGAACCTACAGTATCTGAGGTGAGCAACACTTCCAGAGCAATTTGAGGAAGCAATGTTGGCAGTTGGACAGCACAGTGACACAGTGGTTGGCACTGCTGCCTTGCTGCTCTGGGTTCTTGGGTTCAATTGCTGGGGTGCTATCTGCATGGAGTATGTATGTTTCCCCCATGTTTTTCCTTGAGTTTCCACCCACAGGCCAAAGACATGCTAGTAGTTTAATTGGCTCATGGGAAACACCAGCATCTGTCCCACGCAAACATGGGGAGAACATACAAACTCCATGCAGATCGCTCCAGGAATTATCTTAACCCAAGATCCCAGAGCTGCAATATGGCAATACTAACCACAGTACCACCACGCTGTGCCCGATTCAAATTAAACTAAATAATCTAGAGGTTCATTTACTGCATTTCTTCATGGTCTCATTTGGAGATGGCGAGCTCAGCTCCTATCCTTAATGCACCAGACAGGGATGAAACCCTCAGACCATAACATTACCAGCCTTATTTCAAAAACCTTCAACACACCACTAACATTATCCAGTTCATCATCCATAGTTTTTTCAGATTCACTAAACCATGAACATTGAGCATAGTTTAGCTGTGATTGAATAGTCTATGAGGGATTAAAGTAGCTGAGTAGAGTAATTCTGCAGATAAAGTAGAAAGCTGTTGGGATTTCTACTGATTGGTTTATATTGAATATTAATGTCAAGTCAGCAGTTTTCTCTTAATGATGCTAAAAGCATTATAGCACATGTAACACTTGATCTAGAATTGATTCCCATTTTCGTAATGGTTTTTCAGTTCAAATACAACCTAAGGAATTACTTAATATAAAACAAAATACCTCTATTATCAAGATGCTATTGTAACTCCTGTTCCATTGATATGCTTCTAACACTGAAAAATACCACTTTCAAGAAAAGAAAATGAAAATATAATGAAGAATCAATCATAATCAGTTATAACAGTTATTTGAGAATTAAATCCACTCATTGACACTTTATGTCAGATGAATCTGAAAAAAGTATCCATGAGATCTTTTGTGAACATGGTGAAATTCATACTGTAGGTCTGCATGTAAATTGATCTGATACTCATTAGCACACTGTTACAATTAAACAGCAAAACATTTATACTACATGAAATAAAGCTGTTGGTTTGATGCACAAAACTGCAGCATGCTGCACACAAAACTCTGTGTTCTTGCCATGTGATGTAATGAATGGCAATTAACTAATGTCTATTTTCCACCCTCTTGCTGTCTATCACCACAAATCTTGTTATAGATCATACTGTTCTAGGCTAACATGCAGGTAGCAAGAAAAAAACACACCATCCCAGAATGCACTGATACCACAGCACACCACCCAACACTTGCCAGTCATCGTTCATCAACAATGAATGAAAAGAGAAGCAACCAAACATACCATTTACACATATTCATAGAGGAAAAATACCTGGGCTAACTGAAGTTTTCCACAACTCATCTTATTCTACAAATGAGCAGAACTGCTGTGGGGTCTGTAAGCAAATTATTAATAAATCCCCTGGAAGAATATTTAACTGGATCCTGTAGATGAGTTCATTGTAGGATCTTGCATACACTCCTGCACAGAATCCTAGAAGGGTACTTGAACATCCTTGTCAATGCTCTACAGATGTCATTATTATGAATTTGGCATTTATTCAATGTAACTTACTCTCATCCATTTCCTTTTAAAAAAATGGTTCCTACTGATACAGTCGGTTTTGCTGGAGTAATCTGAAGTAAAGACCCCAGCTGGTATTTGAACCCATGAGAAGGAGCTCTAACCACAAACCCACACTACAGCCCCTGTCTAGATCCTATGTCAAAACCCAAGACCAGATCAATCTCTTTTGCATCCTGCACAGCAGTCTGCAACATCACCAGGAGGAACTGTGTTCAGGATCTTGCATAACATTCAACAGAATACCAGATCTGTATTAATTATTCATTCAGTTTATCCAAAGCAACTTACAGATATCACAATTTCCTTACATACATACAGATACTATGAAATCACGCAGGTGAGCTTGCAGTACCAATTCAGGTTGAGTACCTTGCTCAACAATACAACGGTCTTCTGACCTCGGACTTTATTTAGCCCATGACTCCTTATTAAAGAGTCTGGAACCTTAGCCACTCAAACACAATGTCTACAGGATCCAACAAGATGCTGTGTAAGATCTTGAGTTGAAATATTGACTATGACCTCAACGGTATAGGTTAAGTTCTACTCAGAATACAGTACAACTCGGAGGAACCTTATCAGAATATCACACAAATTTCTTTAGGATGTTCTTAGTATTTTAGGATTTATTATCTTAAGAAAATGTAGGAATTCTACATGATCCTAAGATTTATTAAGGGCAGATTCCCAATCAGCAATTTCAATAATATTTCATAAACCCTTAAAAAGGGTCCTAAAATCCTAGAAATGCCAGAAGTACATATGTAATATAGAATGCCCACTTCAGAATATACTGCTGGAAAAAAGAAATGCAACATCTCCCCCTCCACACTCTGCCCCTCCTCTCTGCGTGGAACAAGCTGAAGAGTGACTCATCCATGAAGAGGACCTGATGCCACTGCTGACGAGTCCATTGCAGCCTCTGTCTGGCCCAAGCCAGTCAGGTGTGACATCTAGGAGGTTTAGCAGAGGGCCTCAGACAGGTCGCCTTGCTCTAAGGCCAGCAGCATGGAGCCTCACTGTCCTGTAACTGACGTGGGCATTGTGTGGTCACTCGAGGGCAACCAGATCTTGGACAGTCATCTGTCCTGCTGGTCTGCTGAAACCTTCTCTGCAGTCGGGACACTGTGGAGCGGCTTACTCCATAGTGTCCGGCAACGCTGGCACATGACATGCCTGCCTGCAGCATGCCAATGGCCCTCTCCCTTGCTTCTGGTGACATTCGAGGCATTATGGAATGCATAGAAATGTGGCCTTTTTCTGCAGTGACCTAAGCTTTGAATTAAAACCTTTTTAAAGGTGACCTGATCAGGCATTGTTCCACCTGGACCTCATTGGGTAAAAGTCACCTAACGAGATTTCGTGTGATTGGCAAGTTGCAATGCCTCACTGCACAAGCTGTGTTGCTGGTCAGAGGGCTTAAAACAAATTGACAACCTTTTTTGAAAGTACATAAGCTATAACTATAGTATTCTCATTCCAAAAAACCGTTGCCTTTCTTTTTTCCCATCAGTATAGATTAAGACTCTGCTTAGGAAACATTCACTCTAAAAGATCAATGCAAATGTCCGTGTAGGAGGTACTGGTACAAAGAACAATGTATTATTTTTACGTTACTAGAGTGCATTATAGTAGTCAAATGAATGCTGCTTATTTTTAAAAAGCTGCAACAGTATAATGACCATCTTGGTCTTTGGTTGATGGTAAATGTAATTTTAGTTGCCTGCAGGTGACAACTTATCATAATCAGAGTGTTAGAAATTACCAGTATTTTATTATTATTAAAACAGTTCCAAACCTATTTTAGAACAATACAAATTTGTTTTTGTTTTTCTGCCTGACTTCATGTACGTCTGCTCTTTCAGATTCTAACTTTGAGGTTGTTCGGCAAAATCTATACCCACAATCTATTAGGTAAAATGTAGACTAGGGTTTTATATGAATCTACAAGATGACATACAAAAGATGTCATTAAGCAAACAGAAAAAGACATTTTCAATTGCAAAGGAAGAGCTGCTTTACACAGGTATAGCCCAGTGCTAGAAAATGAAGGAAATCAAAATAGCAAAGTTACCTTTGACAATGAAGTGAGATGGTACTGAAATAAAAAATGCTAGAAATCAAACTCAACTGTTGTTTTGTTAAATATGAATGTTACTTTTTATTAATTCTTTTATATTGACTCTTAAGGGTCTAAAAGGGCTCTTGTCATGTTATTTGCCAAACCGCTTTATACCATACGGTGTTGCGGGAAGTCAGAGTTTACTTAGCAGGCAACGAGCGCAAGGCAGGGTACACCCTGGACGGGGTGCCAGTCCATCGCAGGGCAAGTGCAAGCCAGTCATACATGGGGAAAATTTGGAGGCCACGGTAAAGGGCAAAGGGGGAAATTTGGCCCAGACACCCTGGGATAAGTGGGTGGCCCCCGCTGGTTCCACTGATACCACTTCCAGCAGCAACCATAGTTTCCCAGGAGGTCTCCCATCCAGGTACTGATATGGCTGCTGGCCTAAAAGGGCTCTTATTCAATATAATCCACCTTTACTATAAGGATCACCAAATGATTCAATATGATTCATTCTTTTTCATAAAGATACACGTAAACATGTGCCAGTTAATCTGAAAGTATAAGATTCAAGCTCTACCAGAAAGATACACACGAGGTCATAGAACTAGATCTTGATGCAAGAGTCTGCAAAGCTGCCCAACAACCAAAAGAGAAAAAGATATAAAAAACCCTCTTTATTACAGTTCATAAATTTATATGTATAGATTGGTACGCACTTCATCCACCACTGAAGTATAATACCCACCTGGTGCCACACAACAACCACACCACACAGCACATGAGGAACAGAAGTGAGGACACATTTCCCCCATCATTCAACTGGTTATCATTATGTAGGCCTGAAAATAAAGACGTACCTAGTCAGGACACCAAGGGTAACCCTCTACTCTTTGGATCTTCAATAACCAAGCAGTCAAAGTAAGGTGGACATCTCATCTCAAAGACCTACAGCACAGTTCCCCGTACTGGGACATTGGTCTGGAAATTCTAGTCCAGAGGGAGAAGAGCCACCTACTTGTCCAATCTTATAATGAAACCTCTTCTTAGTAAGAGCTAGGAAAAAGCACCATACTGGGGCATTGAGTCATAAATAAATGTTTGTTTCAATACTTCCAAGATATAAGACAGATATTCTGAATAGGGGAATTCAGGAGATACCTACAAGTGGAGGCAACTTTCAGCAGTCATACTGAAGGCAATAGGGGGAAAAGCCACAAATACTGTACCTAATGCCTTATGAGTTAACAATTAGGTCCTCAAGAACTGTTTTACTGGCCACTTGGGCACAAAACGAAGTTTATCCAAGGTCTCTTGAGTGGAAGTGAAACTCGTGTATCCTACGCTTGATTCAGCAACATGAAAGAGAACAGGGGTCTATTATTGCCCAAGGCTAAGGCTAACCCAACTGACTAAATTTCTGAGCTTGTTTGCATATTATATGGTCACAAACTGTTACTGACCATTCATAAAAATATATATGATTATGTTTTTGTATGGAAATGTTGCTCCTTTTCAAGAGTAAAAGCCTGTTGGCTGTCCTTAGAAAAATGAGTGAGAGACAAGGTTAACCTGTTAACTTCTTCTGTCCTCTATTTATAGCAAAAAAGAAATCATGACTTGATTCATCAGAACTGTGTGAGGCTACTCTACTGTACATACAAGTAAAACCAGTAGCACTTTAGTTGTGCTCGCACCGTGCCTTATCATATGATCTAACATAACACAACAGGTACTGCTAAAAACGTACAGCATTTGCCAAAAACTTGAATGAAGGCAGATCGCTACTTTCTTTTAATAGGATTCAGCAGGATGTTCACCAGACACACATTTCCGCGTTTCAAAATAGAAACTTTATATCAGGACTAATCCATCATCTCAAATCCATTGTTTGTTTTCTTCAGGTCACATAAAAATGCAACTGTGAAGAGGAAAAAAAAAGCATGGCTTCCTTCAGGCACAGTATTACAAAGAGGACACATTAAAGCTTCTAAGGCACTCTACATTTGCTTTATTAAAAGCTTATAGGCCTACTTATTCTTACAGTACATATGAAATCTAGGGAGATAAATACTAAAGCAGAATCACTCATGGAGCCTACATGGAATATGCACCTATGTTATTAAGACTATGGTTTTGTAATGTTGTTTTCATTGGATAATAATATCATATTTAATTACTTAAATATTGGGATGTGTCTGAGCCTGTAGATCTCATAATCAGAGCATAATTGGACTCATTCAGATTGTTACTATTTTTAACATCTACTCAAATACTAATGAAATAAACTTACATTAACTTCCTGATCTTCTCCTATAAATGAAGAAGAACTCTTAACATCCCCCCCCCAAAAAAAAAACAAATTGACACTTTTCCCTGCATAAGTGCAACACAAGCCCTTTTCCTTCCACTGTTTCCAATCTCTTTTCTCCTTTACCTTTAAGAAATACTGTATCACTGAAATTTTAGAGGCATTCTACAGTCAACAGAGCACCCCTACCAATATTTGCTTAAGAAGGCCGTACATTAATAGCTTCAACATACATTTGGTCCACATGCACATGTACAGATAAAAGCCATTTATATTTATAGTGCTCATATTCCATCCATCCATCCATTTTCTAACCATTCATTTAATTCAGGGTCGTGGTGGAGCAGATGTCCATCCCGGCAAGCAAGGGGCACAATGCGGGATATACCCTGGACAGGATACCAGTCCATCACAGGATACACTCACCCTGGGGCAGGTTTACACAGAAGCCTATTAACCTACCAGCATGTCCTTGTATTACTGGAGGAAACCGGAGCACCTGAAGAAAACCCACACCAACACAGGGAGAATATACAAACTCCATGCAGATGGCCGAATTGAACCCCAGAGCTGCAAGGCAGCAATGCTAACCACAGCGCCACCATGCCACCCTGCTTATATTCCATGAAGACCAAAGAAATCCAACATCCCCCCCAGTGTCTCAACAGTTACAGAGCTCAACTTGCTCTGAAGAGAAAGTCTGATCATGGTGTCAAGGCTGGGTCTCGACTCAAATCAGTAACCAACTGCAACCAGGATTCTGCAGGAAGCAGCCAATAGATACAGGGTGGGATTAGTCCGCAGGGGTTTACTTCACTCTAATGAAACAGGGTCCTCAAAGGCCCCCCAGGGTGCTCTCAGTGAGCGATGTACAGGACCTCCGTTCAACATGGATCCTCCCATACATAGTGATCTTGCCTGTGATGAAAATAAATTCCTTGAAGGTGGGCGGGTCAGGGGACTCAGCCTTGACATTTTCTCCTCTCTTGCAGGAATCGCAGCCAAAAGCCAAGACATGAAAAAAAAATAACCGGAGATAGTGTGGGCATAGCAAAAACTAATTTGAATTTATTTAAAAATCATTCAAGATTCTAAAATTCCAGAAGAAAAGAAAGGTTTCACGTAACCCTTTTAGTTTACAATGTGTCCCCAAAACAGCTAGTATGATGGGAATCAAGGATTCTTGGTTTTTAGCAAAACAGTATAAAGAAAAATGTTGTCAATGAAGCTAATATTCCTTTAATGAGCATTTTACAGCAACTGCTCCAATCACAATGTTGCTTCCTTAAAAATATCTTAGCTTCCTAACCCATACCCTAATACTATGCATTTCTGGTAAAGCACCATGAGCCACATGATGAATTGTAGTATGTAATTCCTATCTTGTAAAAATTAACTAAATTTCTATCCTTGTAAAAAAAAAAGTCAGAACTTTGATGTCTTAATCAGAGGCCCAAATGATGCTCTATGCTACAGGGACCAGTGAAGGCACAGAAGTTCACTCTCCAGACCCATTTTTGACTTGTATGAACTCCTTGTAATAAATGCTACACTTAAGAACAATCTCGCATGCAGAATGAACTAAAACTGTTGCAGTTCCTAAAAAGCGAAACCTTTTATCTTTCCTAAAACTCACTCATCCCCCCCCCATCAGATAACCTTTGTTTCAGAAAGCTGTAGTGAGGGCAGGCTGCTTTCAATAGTATTCAGCCACGCCTTTAAATCAGATTTGAGGAAGACCTATAAACATGTCAAAAAAGGATTAAAAAAGCCATTCATTTCCATTTCACTTCTGGGTAATTTGAAGCTGTCTAGAAAAAAACAAACAATTTTCTATTAATATTACAGCAGGATGAAATGCATTATATACAAATATCTAAAGGACAGTTAATTTAACAATAGACTTAAATTTACAATGATGAAGAAGTGCTGAACCCCTGGAAGTTTTTCAGACAGAAGGCTGCTACTTACAGTACCTTAAACACACCTTATGTTATAAAATCTACTATACTTGCAAAAGCTTGTGAATAGTGAATAGGATGAACAGTGTTTTCCACTACAGCTTTTTTATTAATATACAGAACAACAAACCATTTAAGAGAAAGACAGCTGATTACGCTGCATTAAGACCACCCTTAGATATGTTTCTCAGATAAACCCAGACTTGGAACAAACAGCAAGAAATTTAAATGGAAAGACTCAAACATGTACAGTATAATGAGAACTGGCCACAACAATACCAGGCATTGTACAAATTGCACGGGTCATCTAACTATGAGCCATGTTGAAATAAGTTTTAAACTCTAATAATCGTTTATCGTTACAAGTTCAAAGAAAACTTGCTATTCCTATAGAGGAGCACGTGATTGTATTATGTTTATGGCTCATTACTTTCCACTACACCAAGGGTAAAACCATTAATTAAAGAAATAAATACAGAAGAGTAGGAGTTTATGCCCAAATGTAACTCTAACGGTTTTGGACCCAATACAATCCATCCAGTTTGAGTAACTTTTATCCTTAGAGAGTCAAGGTAAGTCAAAGCCTAACCTGGCAGACACAGGGCAAAGGCATTCATTCATACTGTTGTGCATTCATTCACATACATTATGCACACACAGGGCAATTCTACCCATACCACCTAACCTGAACAGTACAGTAGGTCACTGGAAGAAACAAGAGTACTTGGAGAAAACCCACACAGCCAAGGAGGAACATGCAGGCTGGACACAGAAGGCTCCTAAGTCCAGAACAGAACCCAGGGAACATGAACTGCAAGTCAGCAGCGCAGCCCTAACCATCAAGCCTCTATACCACCATCGACTAAACAGAGAGGAAAGAGAGAACAAGACACCAAACATGAGTTCACACAGAAGTTAAAATGCAATGGTTTGGGTACATAGCACAAATAAAGGAAAGACACTGGAGGCAAGAGCTGAACCCCACAAGAGAAGAACAGACCAAAGGAGAATACTCAGGAACCCAGGAAGGTGAATGGAGAAGTAGGCAGGGCCGATACTGTCCCTCCTATACTGTAGAACCATGAAGAACCATCAGGAGCAATTTGTGGACCAGGCTTTGAAAGGCCTTCAATCGCATTCTCCAGCATTGTATGGAAAAGTTTTGATGTTTAGAATCCCAACTACCTTTAAGAAAAAATAGAGGAGGCACTCCCTGGATATTTTATCTACCGTACATTCAAGCCTCACTTCAAAAATTAGTTGGAGGGTTACACATATGAGAAATGAAGGCACACACAGAATCTGGAAGAAGTAAAATACAGCGACAAACTGCAGAACTAAACCTGCATTCAATGTTGAGTGTTCAAATCAAACCTCTGCATTTATATAAAACCATTCCATACTATGTTACTGTATGGTGTTACAGTAAGTAAAAGGGTAGGCTTTTCTTTTTTCAGTTCACAGTCGATGAATGAAAATGATGTGGAAAGATTAAGCACGTGTTTTTTTTTTTAATCTTCCCATTATTTACATTGTAATTTATTACCTGCTGTACTTGTACAATAAAATCATGTCATATAAAAGCAGTCCACAAATCCTGAATGCATCTGAAATAATTTTTATGATTCAACACATTTTTAAAAAAAATATATGTTTCACTCTTTTTAAAATCTGAACAAGATCCATTTTGTTAAAATATCTTAACCCCTGTAATGTATTTGTGTTTTTTTTAGGCCTACCTGGTAGTTTATGTCTTCTAGATACTGAAAACCAATTTAACAGTTTCCTACAATGTGGATTTCCTCTCTAGAAAGATTTTGAGATCACTGAAGGCGTCTCCACTACAGACATTTGTACTGATGGTATGGACTCGACCATTTTTAAAAAGCAGGTTGTATAGAACTGTCAATGCAGAGTCAGTTAAAGCTTTTCTTACCTTCATTGTTTCAGAGTTTTTTACGCTTGCTAGAATTTGAAATGTATTTAAATTAAACGGCCTTGTATTCTCTCTGTAAAAATAAAAAGGCCACTTTTCATTTTCACTTTGTATTTAATGAAGTCACAGAATAAAAAGCACAGCCAGGGACAGGGTAAATTAATATAATTACAGTGCAGCTGGCCTCAATTTTGCAGTACAGTATCTTTTGAAAGTGCCTGAGCTATCCCCAGAAAGTGTTCCCATTAACCCAGCCATTTGTAAGAGCACCATTGAGCTGCCAGTATTTTAAAGAAGGCTAAATTACATTAATCCTCCCCTATGCAACACAATCACGAAGTACAAAAAAAAAACACATAATACCACTTACAAACTGGTGTATGAACAACAAAGTCAAAAATAAGAAAGAATTTCTTCAGGCAGCAAACCTATTGCATACGCATAGGACAATGTTATATACAGTAGTATATATCATTCCAATACATACCACAGAGTGAAAAGAATAAGGTAAAAGAATACTGAAATGATTCATACAAAGGGCTACGTTGAGTGCGCAGATCAGAACACTAAAGTAGTTTTCCAGTAGCTTGTCATTGTACATCTCAATTTCCTAACACAGTACATGCAGATCTCGTTAGGAAGATGAACTATTTCCTGTGCAGGTTATGTTGTATAACGCTGATTTAATAAAAATGCTAATGCACAAAAAGCAAAGAAAGGATGGCTCAAGAAAAGGCCAGCATAAATAACACATTTACTGATTATTATTGAAGATGTAACACTCACACACTCTTCTCCAACCGATATTTATTTCAGGACCAACAATCACAAAATTACCAAGCATCAAAAAAGTGTCCATGTGGTCCACTGAAAAACTCATACTCCATATTTCCTGCAAAATCCAGGAAACATGTGCCATAATGTCAATTTAAAATACTGAGCTAATTAAGCTATGGGATTCAAAATAAAACTGTATGGCCATTCCCATCATATAATTCCATGCAATTCCCATCATTGCCCATGCAAATACTGCATTTTAAGAGAAAGATGTAAGGCTCACCATGACAATGTTGAATCTTACTAACAATTTATTCATGACTTTTTCTACGACACAGTTCTTTCTATTTCATCCATCCATTTTCTCATCGCTTTATTCACTGGGAGCCAGAGCATGTCCCTGCAAGCAATGGGTGCTAGGCAGGATACCCCCTGGACAGGACGTCAGTCCATCAAAGGACACACACAGACACAGACACGTGCACACTCACCCAGAAGCCAGTTAATCTACCAGTATGTCTTTGGAATGCGGGAGGAGACAGGAGCATCTGGCAAAAACCCACACAAATATAGGGAGAACAGCACCTCAGGAATTGAACCCAGGGCCCGAGAGCTACAAGGCTGCAATGTTAACTACTGCACCACTGTACTCTTCTGCTTTCTATTAGAGAAATACCTCAACAGTTCACCTTGTAGCAAGCTAAAGATGATATTTATGTTTCATTAGCTTAAATGACCCCCTTCACATGGTTAGCTGGTCCAGTCCTTTGCTATTTGGGACTTTCCTTATGTAGCAGGTAAAATAGCAGGGAACAACAGATCAGACTGGAATCCATTCGTTTTTGGCAGGCAGATAGAAATATTACAGCCGCAAGACAAAAATGGAGCACTGGCAAAGAAGGTTGGACCTAGTCCAACTCATACAGTCTCCTGAGGGCAACAAGCAAATGTTAGTGAAACTGATCTGTAAATTTATGATTTGCTAAAACAAAAAGTGGAAACAGGCATCATTGGGAACCCCTGATTTATCGAAATGTCATGCAATTCCCTCCATCCAGAAGGGCCTGCATAAATCTTCACTTTCTTGGTAAGAATTGAACAGGGGTAATGTTACTTTAATTAAAAATCAAAACTCTTTAAACTATTCCACATGCAAAAAAAAACAAACAAAACGTGAGCATGATATACTGTATGGAAAACGAAATAATCCATCCAAAAATATCGAGACTCTGCAACGCGCTTTGATTATACAGTGCATGGAATATTTTTCACCCCCAAAATTTGAATCTTCTAACATACCGAGGCAAGACAATTTTAGCTCTGCTCACATTATTACTTAGCACCTGTGGGCAATTTCCAATCCCTTCGCTGCAGTTATTAGTGGTTTTAATTAAACTATGGGGATAGAACGTGTCATGAGTCTTTTGCCTTTATTCTAATTACTTCCTACGAGGTGTACAAAAAATGTACAATAATATCAGCAGTCTTTGAATTAAATCGCAAAGTCACGAATGAAGTGTCAAATCCCAGCAACCGTGATGCGGCTGTGAAAGAAGAGAGGTGATAAACTGGTTCAGGTTTCTTGTTGCCTCTGCTGTCCAACCCCACCCTCCTTTTTACTGCCTGCAACGTTCAGCTCTGCACCACAGACCACATGGCACAAGATACGCGAGTGTCTCTGAAAATCAACACATCCCTCCAGCGTGCCTTCCACCTTAGGGTCTGCTTGTGCAACAGGAACGAAAAGGAAAACTCAATTTAGATAATCATATTAACCCCCACGGCTATTTTTAAAGACAAATGTAGCACCCAATAAAGTGCCAATCGCATGAGAGAAAACGGCACTAAACTCCTTTGCACAAAAACGGCGTGTAAGCGAGCTGAGAAAATGAACTTGTGGAAATCCTGAGGGTCTTCTTAGCCAAATAAAGCTTAATACAATAATCTGCCCACATTACAGCAACACGAAGAACCCTAATTAAGGTTGACACGGGAAGTGGAAAAACCACTATAATCCGTCTGGTGTATCTGCAGTGTGACATTCACTGTACGTTTAATTCAACACTGTTATCTGGCCAATATTCTGTAACCCTCATCTTTATTTACTATGCAATTAAAGGCACTGCAAAATAACGCCGCAGCAGACCCAAACGTGAAGTAAACGTTCGCCGTAGAGTGCAAAGAGGAACATACGAAACTGTTGAGCTAGAACATGTATATTTACATACCAGTTTACACAGCATGCAAATACCGATGATACCACTTCACAACTTCATAACTGATGTAGGTTCTCAGAAACAGATGCTGAACAGGTTCAACTTGTGCGGAAAGAGAACAAGCACTAATCGCCATAATTAAACGTATCAAACTGTTTGATCTAATTAATAATTACTCACTTGGCATGTCTGATTAGCGCACTCCATGCGGCTTCCAAAAGGCATTTGCAGTAATGCTAGATTAACGAGGGGGACTGTTTTATTTCCTTTACGGCCACGTCGGTTTCTGACAGATCTTCATACGAACACACCTCAACTCAGGATGCTTCAGCTTTACAATTCCGAAAGCAAGGCGAAGACGGATGTCTCTCTGCGAAGATGTAATCGAAAATGGCTTTTGAAGAGCTTTTTTTTTTGCATCCAATAAATCAACTGTTTTAGAGTTCGAGATGCTTTGAAAAAGTTGATCTAATTCAAATATAAGGAAATGCTACAGAAACATTGCTCTCCTATGGACAGCTCCCATGTCGGAGGCAGTCTGCAAGCCGGCACGCTGACACTGCACTCCGCCCACACTAGACGTCAGCCGAGTATGGTGCTTTGCTGAACGGGGTACATGAAGGCTGGCGCTCTTAAAAAGACCTGCTGCTTCGCTGAAATGAAATGACAAGCAGACCAGGTTACGGTATATCACACCTGATCCACCGAGATGATGAAATAAAAGTTTGGGCCTGGACATTTACCTTCTAAATCAGTGTAGGAATTTTGCAGCTTGTGTATGGGTGTGAATGTGCTGCGGCAGATAGCACATGAGATCACGGGAGAGTTCGAAGGTTAATCGATGAGACAACGAGAGAAAACACTGTGGAGAATTCCGATTTTGGAAATCATAAGCAATGGTCTGAACAGTGACATACGAAGTATTTCCCTGTAAATAATCGTACATTGCTGGAAATCCTCACGCCCTGTATTAGTGAAGACTTCAGACCCGTTAAAGTAGACATCCAAGAATGTTCATTAAAAAACTTAAAAGGCATCAATCAGTGCACAACTTAATTGGTGCAATTAAAAACATGATTCTTTAAAAATCTATAAAACTGTATTAAAGGATGAATCGACTAACTGGAGCTAAAAACTAATTCCAACTTTTGTGTATAAGCAGTGCATGTTAGAAAGTTGGAATAAATCAAAATTTCCTCGGACAGTTACTTAGATAAGTGTATTGTAAAATGTTTATTTGGTAATATTTTATATGTCTGGTCATATCTGTGATAAATGGCAGAACATACTTGTAAAATAAGTACTTTTAAAATAATATAAGTAGATTTGTCCGAGTGCATGGAATGTTCAAGGTTTGTTTCAAATGAGATGCTATGTAAGACACCAAGTTATAAACATCCTGTTTCTAAGGTATTGTAACGCTTACGGCCGTCAGTGGTGTGTAAGAGACGGCTTACCAGAGCGGTGACGTCACCGCCCTTCCCTGTAATAGCAGGACTATTAGGACAGAGATCTGTCTTTAGCTCAACAAGCTGGGTCCCTGTTGAGTGACACGGGAGTCCCAGGTTCGAGCCCCCGTTGGTGCGGGGCCGACCTAATGCGGCAAGGGCGCCTACCTGAACCCCGTTGCGTTACAGTATACACAATGCATTATGTCTTTGCCCTTGCTGTAGGATTGAAAGAGGTTCCTAACTGGCTAATGCACAAACTCCTCCAGCTCCAGATGAGACAAAGCATTCATCAGGGCTAAGCTGAGCTGGGACACTGTGAGTGACTAGGAGTCCAGGAGGACAAGTGTGTGCTTATAGAAGGGCTGATGGTAAGATTGGAAGGATTTATCCTTAGTCATCCGTATGACTACGTATGCAGTAGCTGAGGGGATTTCTATACACAGCAGATAAAGGTGTATCCTTTCTCTGCAGGTTGTTTACCATGTAACATGACAAGTGTTGTTTTTATGTTCCCAGAAACTGCTATGTGATTGGTTTGAAATTCCATTCCTTTTTGATGTCATTGAGGTAAATATTGACCTCAGCTGACACCTGCGAAGAGGATTCAGAAGGAGGATATCTTGCATCATCTTTAAACCATTGTAGCACAACTATCTGTATATAATGTAGGCACCAAGTCACAGCGATGAAGTGGATTCCTGTCCTGTGTTTGTCACAACACCTTGGCAAATTCTACTAATAAGATTTTTGGATCAAACCAAAGATTTACTATCAGACTTAATTCCTAATTGATTATTTTCTGGTTTTAGTAACATCAGGGCAGCTGCCAGAACAATTCGAATGGGTGGGCATTTGGTTTTAACCGTGGGGGGGGGCAGGTCTGACCGCCAGTTTGAGACACGTGATTCTACAGATGATAGTTACCTAATCAACACTACAATATAGGAGGCAAACACAAATGTAGCAAACACACCCCTCTGGTGGTGACTGAAGATGGTCCTTTGAACCATTTTTATATCCATTATTTAGACTACTGTTAGCCTAGCTTTCTGATTAACATAATCAGATTAAATGATGTCTGGCTACAAAACCGCCTTGTACGTTGCATTATAAATCTGTACTGAAACCTCAGATTTGACACAGGGTCTGTTCATTCACCATGACAGAAAAAGAAAATTTGCTTAAAATGTTAGATCAGTTACAGAAATCTTTGTCTATATTTAAAAAAAAAAAAATGAAAACATTGTTTCCACTTTATTCGAAAAATTCTTTGGGGGGGAGGCATGTTAGCCCACTTAGCGACGGCTGTGGGTAGAGGAAGAGGAAGAGGAGGCTCTTTGGCCCACCTACCCTGTTTGCTAGTTAGTTAATGACTTTATCCAAGAATCTCATCCACCAGTTTCATTAAAGAAGCCAGGGAATTGGCTTTAACACCTGGGTGGACTGGGTTGTCAGTGGCCTTGAGGATTTTGAATACTTGTGTCAGGTCTTCTTTCTTCTTTCTTCAAGACTGAAAGCCTTCACTTCCTTCAGCCTGTACTCTGTGTGTAGTACATTCCCTCAACTTATGGAATATGTCTAGCTGCTCTTCTCTGGACTGATTCCAGAGCAGCAATATCTTTTAGAATTGTTTTTGAATTTCACTTGATGGTTGTACAGTGTTTGCTAATCCTCCTAATTTGGTATCATCTAGACTAGTTCACCAACTATGCCACAATCTACAGTATTACGTTGATTTGAATTAAGGAAAGGCATGGTCCTCATACCCCGATTTGAGTGTTCACCACTTATCTGTACCATCTGTTTTCTAATTAATAACCAAATCTCCATCTGAATTCTCACGTTTCCCTGAACGTCTACCTCCTGCAATTTGAGAATTGATTTTGAGGAACTGTAACAGAAGTCTGCTGAAAATCTAAATACATAATATATGTGTATTCATTACTGTTGTTGGTTGTTCAAAGAGATCTAACTAGTAGGTCTGGCAAGACCTAACTTCTCTAAATCCATACTATTTCCTAGAATATTATTTTCATATATGTGTTCTTCTAATTAAGGTCTTATAATTGTTTTCATAGCCTTACATGTAAAAGAAGTCAGACATATTGGTTTATAATTACTTGTTTCAGTTTTCACCCTTTCACCCTTTTCTTTGATGGGTACTTTATTAGCAGTTTTTCAGTCCCTGGGCAGTACCCCCGTCTTATGTGATTCTTGGAAGCATTGCATTAATGGCTTCTGAATAACAATTGTTTTATTGTGTATAATTGGTAAGATACCATCAGATCCTGGGGATTTATTCATCTAAAGAAGTGCTTCTAGTACATGAAACACATAATTCCTTTTCTATGCTAATACTGTATAATAGAGGACTTTGTCCCTGCCTGAAGCATATTGCTGACTTATTTCTCAGTGAACACCAACGTACTGTATGCAATTCCGTTTCATTGTCTCCAAGTTTCCTATTTTAGTCACGGATATATTTTACTTCATCCTTGATGGTCCCTTTACGGTTGTACTACTGAAAAAACCTTAACCTTAACTTAGCCACCATTTCAATATTCCTTTCAATTTCCGTCTTGATCTTTCTAATGTCCCTTTTTACCCGTGATTATATTTCATTATACTTTTTTTCTTTAACTGAACCGTGTTATTTTTTATAATTTTATAAGGCACTATATTCCCCATTTTTCCTAATTTATTTGATGAACTGTTTTGGGATAGTGTTTTTTAGCTTTTGATTCACTTTTGACTTAAATTTGTTCTGTGCTTTAAGCAGAATATGATTAAACTGTTGCCATCCATTTCCCACTGATATCGGATCTTTAATGTCCCATTTTACTGTACTTTTAAACTGCGACTCCTTTAGTCTGCTTTCCAGAAATTGTAAATTTAGTTAGGACACTACCTTTACAGTTTGAAAATATATTTCAAACACAGCATTTTGATCACAGTTCCCTAATGGTTCTCTCACCTCTATTTTCATCATTCAGTCTTGATTGAAAACAAAGCATTTCCTCCTGTAGATGTGGGTAGAAGTGATAAAAAAAAATGAAATTAACATTAATTTGGTCTACCTTATCAGTTTCTTTTGTTTACATTCCTATAGTTCTTTTCTATGTTGGGAAAATTGAAGTCTCATAAAAAAATACTTCTTTTTTTGTTCAGAAATTCTTAACTTCATTATACTTTGATGGTGTATAGAATACTCCTAACGCTGTACCTCTGAAATGTTTTTTTTAATGAGTCTGACTTGTATAGATTCAGTGTTTCTTGATTCCTCTAATATAAGTTCCTGAACCTGAATAATCTTTTTGATATATACTTTAGTACTACACTGCTGTACTTAGCAAACTGTTGTTGTCTTATGGTTCCTTGTCCAAATCTCTGCTGTGGAGTTCCAGAAAATGGAGTGTCCAATAATCGCCACTTCTCTTTTTGTTAGTCAAGACAAGCAATTGAGTTTTCTGGTCAGCAATGGAGAAACAGTATATCCATTACACTTAAGTACATCAACCTTAAAATTGTAATAAATTGTAATCCTCTTATCAGATTGTTATCAGATCTTTAATGAAAACCTAATATTAGATAACAGGGACCCCAAGTGAAAAAATAACATAGAATTTTGATACATATTTGACTGGCTTGTCCTCTGTATTGTGAGATTAAGGCATGGCATTTATTGACATCCTCTTTTGATGTTAATCCTTATTTCTTTACTTTTTGTCCTCGTCCAAATATTTCTGACTAACTCTTATTGATGCTCTTAAATACTCATACTTATAAAGAACCATTTTATATTAATTTAATTTTAAAACCAGTCTGTTGCCTTATGTCTTTCTTTTTCACCATGAGCAAACCAGCAAACTGTTAAATCCATAAGAAATTAATGTGATGGACATCCTGAACATAGTTTGTCCAGAGGGAAAATTGGGTTCATGCATATTAAAATAAGTATACAAGAGTAAATGCTGCAAGAGCCTGTAAAAGAAACTCCCGTTTCAGCACTTTGAGATTAATGAGTGTACAAAAACCTAAAACAAACATCTTCACAAAGTAAATAGGCTACACATGCAGAAATCATGGGAACACTATTAACAGACAAGTTGGCATTGTTTATGTAATGTTCCTGTAATAGAATTCACTTTGATGTCATCTTTTGAGCCACACGGTGCATAATATTGTAAGATGTAGTGAGAGGTGTCTTAGTGAGAAACGCACCATCTTGGCTCAAAATTCAGGCCAAGTGCTGCTGGCTTGAACCAAAACAGCCTCCTGTCAATTCTGAAAAGGTGCACAATGAGGCACAGCTGGCCTGAATGAGTCTTTGGCACTCGGAGGGAGTATGATTCCATGTGAGGCACAGGAGCTGTCAGAATAGGTTCTCCTTGGAATAAATGTCTCCTCTGGCCTACTTAAGAGGCTTATAAGGCCAGCTGGAAGGAAAATGGTTTCACTCTGCATCTAGGCTACAATGGGGACATCTTACTGGTGACAGTCTGGGCTGATTTACAGGCTCGTGGAACTCTGAGATCTAGAAAGTCTTGAAGAGGAAACAGCTTAGGCTGTACTAAGGGGTGTCACAGGATCTAGACAAACAGGCATGATAGTTTATTTTTCCAGGCCCAATGGGGATGAAGTGAGCTTGCAAGAATCGGGGTTGGCTTGATGAACCCTTGGCTGATAGGAGACATTTGTACCTGAAGGTTTTTGGCAGTGCTTGGCAGAGTAGTGGTATACCTTTTCTACACAGCTAAGAAAAGAGTTTAGATATCACAGGCTGAGTCACGAGCGCCTTCCTGTGTCTTAACAACTTCTTAGAGACGTGGTGTCTCTAAGAGCAAGTAAGAAAGTAAGGAAACCGCAAACCTGGCTGCTGCTGTGTCAAGGGTCAAGTGTTCATTATAGAGAGGCACCCCAGACCAAACAGGATCAGTCCAGGGAGTTACTGAAGAGTTACAGTGGTCTGGTGAGAGAAGAGTTTTGGTGAAGGGAGAGAATGTGTAAGTGTTTAAGATTTAGTGAGAAGAGTTAGAGAAGTGGGAGACACAGAGTTAGTCAAGTCATGTACCCCAGTGCTTGGTATAAAGCTGGTGTGAAGAGTGACCAGAAAAGAGCGTGAGACTAGAGTGATGTGTATGGGAAGAGACCTGGGAAGACGGACAGGGTACTAACAGATGATGTCCCGGAACAGGTCTGTAAAAATGGTTAAGAGCAGAGACAGACCACATAGAACATGTCTTCTTTAAATTCACTCAATTGATCAGGGGATGGGATCTGGTTGAATTGGTTAAAACTGGTTAAATTATGTGCATCCCTCAGAATTTCCATTCTGTTTAGACAAACCATAAATGGGATTTTTATTTGCTTACAGTGCATGTAAAAACTGTACTAAACATCCAGTAGAAACTTGTTTATATTAAAGTCAATGCACTCATTGAATTTCGGCACAGTGATACTCTTAAGCAGATTATGTTCTGTAATTCTTTCCAGTAACATTTGAAATATGTCCTTTCAATGCCAATGACATTCAGCAATACTCCATAATATTAATATGCTTTCTGCATCTGTATTTGTGTATTCTCAGCTATTGTTTTTTACAGAAAATCAACACTAAAAATGAACTGGAAATTATATTTGAATGACATGTTTTTTGGACCTAATATCAGGCTGTCAGAATCCCCCAAAACTCACTGAATCTAACAATTGCAAGACAGTTTAAAATGGATCCAGTAATAAAGCATAAACAGAAACCCAAAGTAATTTAAATTTATTCAGAACAGCACAAACCACCTCTGCATGGATCCAGCCACTTTCACAGCTCCAGCACAAATAAGCAGTTCAGAAGCAAGATTATCTTATTCAGTCTGTGGGACAACAGTCAGTTTTTATCACATATAATCATTCTAGTGTTTATTTTCTGGAAAACAAATAGCTGAGAATACACATCAGAGAGACCTTCAAAGTGGAGATAAGATCACTTTATTAGCCATATACAATTTCTTGCATCAGGAATTTGTCTTCTCTCATACTGCAGCTTGCTCTCCATGAGACACATAGAGAGGGAGAGAAGCTTGGGGTCAGAGCGCAGGATCAGCCATTGTACAGCACCCCTGGAGCAGTTGGGGTTAAGGGCCTTGCTCAAGAGCCCAAAGGAGTAGGATTCCACAGGATTTGAACCAGCAACCTTCCAGCCACATGCACAGATCCTTAGTCCCAGAGCCACCGCTCCGCCCCTAATTTGTGCTGAGAAGCTAACATCCAATGACCTGTGATTTTTATTCTGATATAAAGCACTGTATTGTGTAATTGAGAGAAATCAGATAGGATAGTTGCACTCTGCTTATAGGTTTTTGATATGTTTAATGGGAAGTTAATATTGTGACTTTACAATATTGGTCACAAATCCAAAACACAGCATGAAATAATGCATATACTGTACGTAATATACTGTAGATAATTATATTTTTGTGTTCTACGAAGATAGGCACGCTTAATTGTTTAATTGATTAAGGTTTCAATGGAAATTAACAGGTAATGGTTTTGTAAGGGTAAAGACAGTAATATGCAGTGCAAAAGAGTCATTAACTGACAAATAAATATTATAAGATTAAATATTATAGTTTTATAATATTAAAATATATTCACATACTTGCATATGCACATCTTTAGAGACTTTGAAACATTTATGCAAACCTGAAACAATTTTAGTAATAAAACCATTTGGCACTAGGTTAAGTGATTTATGCTTACCAGAACAATTCCTTTGAAAAAATGTTAGTACAGTACCATTTCTAAACACAATTTTAAAAGCAGTCATAGCCACAGCAAACTACAAGTTCACATAATACTTGTTGACTTCCACAATTATTTGTGATCCAAACACACTGCAGATATAAGCATTTTCCATTTATGTACGGTTATAAAAACCGGTTATGTACTGTACATGTATGGCTTAAAAACAACTGTTTTAGTACTAATTCAAATTTAAAACGACACCAATAAAATGTACCATTTGATGATCCAGCTACATTCCTTTATAATTAAATATGAAGAGAAGAGGGCAACCAGGTCAGTACTAACCAGTTTCAAAAAGATTTGTTTTGCATAAATGTATATATTAATAATATTATTATGTTAATATGACAACAGGTGAGATGTGGAATATCCCACAGCTCTGAGTAATTTAGAATCTGTAAAAAAAATATAAGTCTGATGTTTATACTCAAAGATTACAGTGCTTTTCAACATCATGAGTTTTCAAAGTGTTTATATACACATACAGACACACAACAAATGCTTAATTTTGTAAGAAACGATTTAGGTCTGTAAAATTATCAGTTATAATAAATAATGATAAAAATGCTTCTTTTTTTCTGCAATACAAGTACAACCAAGAACTATGAATGGAGATGAAGGTGCTTTTAAAGTTATTTGGCCCATTCAACTGTGTTTAAAAACTTCACTATGGAGCATAGGAAACTGGTGCACATACAGTATTAATGAGGCCATAGGGAAAACTTTTAAAAAGTGCCCAAGGACAGCAAGAATCCATATCAGGCAGTACTTAAATTGCCTAAGGTGTGTATTTCATTCTTTGCGAATCTTTACTCTTGTATGCCTGGAGATGTGATGCCTTCAAGTGTGTTAATTCATTGTCATGACTGTCCATTGTCTAGTTTGAATGTTCTTGCTCCAAAATGCAGTTTTACAAAGCAGATGTGTAAATATGCTATCTCATTTCACAAGTGCCCATTAAAATTTATTAAATTGATCTATTTTATGTTTTTTGTGAGATTAAGATAAAAAATAAAACTCCTCAAAGAACATCAGTAGTGCATACTAATGAAGCAAATAGTTTACAAAACTGAAATTTTATCAGTCTGATTTTGATATTTAAAAATCTTACTTTTTTAAAAATGAATTACAAAACTTAAAATTCTGAAAAACAATTATACAAATGCACAATTTCAAAACAGCATAATAGTTAAAAATGGCCAAAGAAAAAATTTCAATCTAAGTCTCTAAGAGAGAATTGGTTTCAAAATACTGTACATCATCCATTTTGAGAATTATGTTGAACATTTCCCTCAACTGTCATATCTCTTCTATAAAATTTACTGCCAAAGCTTCATTATCTGCCTAGAACGAGTTTATCTGCCTTCATTATCTGCCTAGTTTGGTCTTCATCCATGCACTTAAATAAAAATGAAGCATGCAAACCTCCAAAACTGTTTTTCTTAAACGTAAACCAACAGGCATCTTTTCCGTGTATATAAAGTGCCTGGCAACAGTGTTCAGACCCCTGCTGTTTTCACATGTTGTTATTTACAGTAACGACACTTTGATTAACTGTAGCAATTAATATTTGTTACATACACAACCTATTACACACATTCAAAGCAAAAAATGAAAAGAAAACACAATATGAAAGGAGTAAGGGAAAGTTATGATTGCATACGTATTTAAAATCTTTGCTGTGGCAAATCTTAATTAGGTGCACAAAATTACCTTTACAAGCTACAAAATTAGCTGAGTAGTCTCTGTCTTTGTGCATTAATAGTGGCTCACATCATTTCAGAATAAATGCACCTACTGAATTTCTGCAGGGTCTCTCAGTGAGATAGTGAATTTTAAGATCTAACCATGAATACCAAGGAGCTTTCAAAACAACTCAGGAGAAAGTATAAACACAGTTCAAAGACCCTTTATATTTCTTAGCGCATGGTAAGGTCTATCATTACAAAGTGAAGGGCATCCAGATATTGCCTAGAATCAGGCTGCCCCTCCAAACTGAGCAGCCTGGTAAGGAGTAAACTGGGTAGAGATGCCACTGTGAGACCAACAACAGTTGTGAAAGAGTTATAGATCACTGTAAGTTACTTTGATGGGAGAAAATGTAGATGCGTCAGCAATACTCCGGTGGTTATTTCATAAAGGCATTTTTTTTTCATTAAAAGTGAAAAAAAAACATGTCAAGTCACCCATGGGACTTCCAACATAGCACCTAAGAGATACTGCAAATGTGTGGCAAAAGGTTTTGTGGATCCCTTTGGAACATTTAGGTCCCAATCCAAAGGGATCGTGTACATCTGAGGCAAACCCAACATAGTACGTCACTCAATCAATACCATCCCCATTGTCAAGCATGGTGGTTGCAGAACTGTGTCAGAATTTTAATTCTCATCAGCAGGGACTGGGAAGCTTGTCAAGACTGATAGGAGCATAGTTGCATAGTATCAGCATAGTACTGCTAAATCCTAGAGGTAAATTTGCTTCAGACCCAAAATGAGGTCTAAATGTCATCATTCAGTAGGATAACAATCCAAGGATAAAATTACACTACAGTGGCTTAAGAATAGGAACGTGAATGTCCTTGAGTGGCCCAGTCAGAGTCCTGACTTGAATCCTATTGAGAAACGTTGGAAAGACTTGAAAACTGCTGTCTAGCAGTTTAGTGATCCCTAAGCAACCTGAGACAATCTGCCCAGATGAATGGGCAAAAAGTGCACCAAGACAGTGTGCAAGGTTGGTTGAAACTTTACTTCAGTTTGGCCATTCAGCTATTAGATTCAATATTGAGTTTCAGAAAATGGGACACTGTAGGAAGGATATAAATACTTTTGCAAGAGCTCCTGTAAAATTAAATAAACCTGATTACAAACTAGGTGTTGCATGAGAGGTATTTGAAATAATAATAATTCGGTTTTATTAATGAACTCTAAATATGGTATAATAACAAACACAGAAAAACAGCAGAGTTAATTGACTTAGTGAAAAGAAAAGGCTTACATTACACATTAAAGCTTTGGAAAAAGATCTTTAAATGAGTTTTAAAAATACAATGACTGCCATAGACATGGTGCAAGACATAGACATGGAACAAAGGAAAGCTTTGTCTTGCTTTGTGTGGAGCCTGGTCTTCAGGTGAGTAGGAAGGCTTGAATCAGCAGATCTAAAATTCAGGAGTGATCTGTACTCATACAATAAATCTTTAGGATATACTAGAGCTACAACATTGAAAATCTTAAAACATAAAGTAAATTTTAAACATAATTCAACTTTTGTTGTCAAAGAAACAAAAATAGCCTAATATTTCAAATAGTCTAAATTGCATGCATTGTTTTCATGTTCCAGCATTACTCCTCACACTTTATGATGTAATCACAACACCAAAAAAATAGCACTGATAAACCTTTTGACCCTTTTCAAGTGAAATTGCACAAACATGAACTGAAAATAATATTTTTTGATGTTATGATTATGCAAAAAGTGTAAACAATGTTTTTCCTTTGGTTTGCTTTTCCTTTTAATTGCAAAGTACAATAAATTTGAGGACTATAAAACTAAAAAAATTACATTAAAAATATGAGAAAATAGTGTTTGTTCAACTATAAAATTACATCTGGTATGTTATGTGTTGTAATGCTTACTCTGTCAAAGGGAAGGAATCTGTGTTCTCTATGTGGTCCTCTGTTTATAGTTAATAAGATTAAACCTTTCTTGGCAAAACTGCTAAATTCTAGAGAAAACGACAGAATAAAACTCCAAGGTAACAATCAGTTGAGCTATATTAAGGAAGTTTAACAACCTATCATTTCTGTTTATTTCTGAATAGTAAATGTTTTCATTCTTAACTTAAAAATGTATATGGAATGAAAACTAAGGCTCACTGTTTTGTCTAAGCCACATTTCAGACACTTCAGCCTGCTGATATAGACATGAATCCTAGACACCACTACAACTATGAACAGTTTTTGTATTATGTTACTCCCTGAATGAAATCAAATTGATGGTCTTGGAAATGTTCAATGTAATATTTTTTCCTTGTTTTTTTTTCGTATCAAAGTATCACAGATTAATTGTAATTATGTTCAGGTAATGTTTACGGTAGATATTTTGTACCACATGCATAAAGCATTTGTAATATTTTCTGTTCTTTGGAGAAACAAAACACATACTATAGTGCATAAATTGACAATAATTTCATTGGGTCATCTTTTCCAGATACCAATCACAAGAAACAATAATTTAGAGTTACACAGTAAAGTATTAAACAATTTTGAATTTGACATTCAATGTCTAAATAGTGCATAAGGAGCTACAATATAAAGCTGATTAAACCAGCTACCATTACACCAGCTAATGGTGCTTCCCATGCTAGAAGACGCGTGAATTCTGCTGCTGAAGTGCAAAAATGTATCTCAATAATACAAGGTCTCCAACCAGACACAGAAAAGGCTGGTCTATATAAAGACAGTCATATTTCCTTCCTATACAACTACAGTATAAATATTACTCATTTTAAACTGTATGCCTTGTTCCTAGTACTTTCCTGTATGAGCAGACGATTTAAAAAAAGAGCTCTTCCAAAATCATAACAAAATGTACAAATCAAAAAGGACACATTTTCAACCGAACCACATCAGAAAAAAATACCCAAAGCTGCCAGACACCTCATTTCCGAAGTCTCCATTTTAAGGTGCACAACATCTTGCAGTGCTTCTTTCCAGTGCATACAGTAGAGCCCACCTCTTACATCTATCTTATTTTCCATCATTCACATTTGTTGTGCTGCTCATCTTCTGAAAAACAATTTAAAAATATGTATTTATCTAAAGCCTTTTTTAAGACTTTCAAAGCTTAATACTGTAAGGCACTTTAAAAATCAAATGTTTCATTCTGTATTAGAATGACTGTACATTAGGGCACTGATGTTTAGGAGAACTAGGTAGTCTGAAGACGAGAGCCATGGATTTGGCTCTCTTGTGCTGTTCCAATCCTGAGAAACACCTCAGGTGAGAGAAACAAGAGGCAAGACCAGAAGAGGAAGCCACTGCTGAGGCACACATAAGGTATGAGTGTAACATCCTTGCTCTAAAGTCTCTCCCGTTTACTCCCACCATCTCCCTTTAAAATGAAGTAGTGTACAACAGATTCCTCTGAGGAATTCAGCACATTTGTGTTGTCCACGCTAAAAAAAAGTTAAGAGCTGTTTCCCAATAGTATTATTGTAACTATTCAATAACGTACATGTGATAATGATAATGTTGCTTTATTAGCCCTATACAATTTCTTGCATTAGGAATTCGTCTTTTCACTCACCCCAGCTTGCTCTCCCGGAGACACACAGACAGGGAGAGAAGCTCGGGGTCAGAGCACAGGGTCAGCCATTGTACAGCGCCCCTGGAGCAGTTGGGGTTAAGGGCCTTGCTCAGGCTGCGGGATCTGAACTGGCAACCTTCCAGCCACAGGCGCAGATCCTTAGCCACAGAGCCACCACTCCCCGTGTGCTGTACATAAACCGTTCCTTCATTGAAATCAGATGGAGAATAACCTACTTTGGGAGAAATTACCTTTGCATCTACTCCTGAATCACTTCCTCAATGGATCAACAGCCAGACTTTGCCTCTGGAGAACACCATTGCCTTGACACAAACAAACACAGGTTGAGATATATTTCTTAGGTCACTTATACTCAAGAAGTGCACCTTTCTGGGCACAGAAACGGGACAAGATGCTGTGGTCAAATGCATACACTGGCCAGTTCTTGTCCTGGTTATGTTTAATTCTTATGTTTATGTCAGTCTGGAAATCTGCATTCCGTTTTGAAATTGTGACTTAATGATTCAAGTGTCATTGTCAAAAATAAGAATTCAGTTGATATAACCAAGTCCACATCAGTCAAATAGGATGGTCACATCTGGCTTTACACAGCTTAATTGAAACAGGATTTTCCTTCACAAAGCATTTACAGATGAGAAGTTTAAAATGATTCATTTCAAACAGTTTTTAAATGTGCAAAATTAACCAAAGTATAATATTAAAGTTTTTTTTTTTGCTAGAATAACAAGCTAAAACTATTTCTTTATATTTTAAATTCTGAGTCACCTGTCATGAGCCCTGGAAAAAAATTAGATGCAATGTTGTTTCTTTCTTCAAAAAGACCTAGCCCATGGCCCTTGGCCTTTCTGCCTGCAAATGTAAATGTTTTTTCTTCATGCAAATTTGGCCAGTTTAACAGCAAATGCTGTTGACATGCAATTTGCATAATGAAACATGACTATAAGTATTTACTTACCCAACCCCAGGATATTTCTGGTACAACTTTCACACAGTATGGTAAAATACTAAATAACACTTACATTTTAAATGATTAAATTAGGATTCTTTTTAGTGTTTTAAATATCCGAAACAACTGCCGAGGGTGTGATTATGCTGATTAAGTCAATATTGTAATGTTCCTCTAGCATACGATTAATCATAAGTCTGGCAAGCACAGCTGGTCAAAGATTGTGGTTTCAAGAGTTTCCATGGTTCTAAAAGCTGTTATGTTGGCAAATGATCACGATAAGCCTCACATAAAGATCATTAAACTCTTCAATTGTATACTCTGTGACTTGAATCTGTGGTATGATTGTTGTGGCCTTTTTAGACTTAGATTCCAGTGCTTTACAGACTGTTTTGTTGTGATTATTATGCTTTAAAAGAACGGGGAGTATCTGAAAGTCCAAGTTATTCACTAATGTTAATATGCCAAAGTTCAAGCTTGAACAAGCAAGAATGAAACTATTTTAGGGTATCTAAGGGAATTAATCTTGATTTTGTACTTTTACTTGTGACGTGAAATGAGAAGGAATTCAATCTATAAGCTTACTCAGCCTTAGACCTGTTTTACGTTCATCTTCACACAAAACACCAAATGTCTTGTCTTTAGTTTGTACACCAGTTCCTCTTCATTTAGTAATTCTAAACGTACCCCTGTCAATCACTTGAATGTGAAATTGGAACAAGGGAACCATTTTCAAGCTGTCCATCTGTGACTCCAAAGTGCCTCCACAGACTTTAAGGTTCTCCAGTTCAGTCTCTAGATTAATTTTCTGCCTCTAGGAAGGAAAGGGAAGTAATGAAAATTATTTTCTTTTTTAACACATGAAGCTCTTAACATTTAACTTCATTTGTGCTTGTGATGGGTTCTCAATGAGTGGGCTCTATTGACTTCTTATCATAGCATGGTGCTATAGAAATAACCACAATAAAAAGAGCAATACTTAATTGGACACTGAGGTTGTTTATTATTGTTTATTTTGTTATTAAAAAAACACATTTAATAATGTTAATGAGAATGTGAATTAAGGGTTAATGACAGTAAAAATACCACTAATTCCTGCAGATTCCTTGAAATGGGAAAACATAAAAACATGTAAATATGTATCCATTATTTTGTCATCACTTCCCTTTATCATTCTCAGGCATTTCTGATTTAAGCTATGCATTTCATCATGAATTGTTGACTAGATTAACAGGGGTAATGGTTAGTTAGCAATAACCGTTTAAATTAAACACCACAATTTCTGCAGAAGTGCCAATTAGCTTTTATATTTGCTTTTATTACCATCAAATATTCCATATTGTCATATGCATAATAAACAATAGTTATAGAATAGAAAATATACACCCACAAAAAAGAACCCTTCACTCCTCCACCTCCCCCAAAAAGAAAGTTTACATATAATAATACATAATCAATACATCTGAGAAATGTAGATATACAATATATTAGATATATATTCATATACACAGTACATTTATATGGTATTTCATATTTAGATTTCTCTAGAGAGAATATAATTTATTTTTTAATTATTATACTTACATTAATAAAATAACCATTAAATTAAACCATTATTACCTTTATCTTTCATTATTCCACATCATTTCACGTAATATTACTCTTTTTACTTTTCTCCCATTTATCTTCAAAAAGCTTATTCTGATTCCTTATTGTATGTGTTATCCATTCCATTTCATAAACTTCACCAATTGTTTCAGTCCATTTACTAATCTGAGGTGCTTATGGTTTATCTGCTTTAAAGCAGTTAAACAGGTACTTATCTGCAATATTTATCTATTTCAGAAATCAAGGCCTGTGGTGTTCTTCCAAGAAGAAAGTTTTCTGGACATAAAGTTTACATTTAAAAGTAAATTCTATAACTTTAATAACTTCATCCCAGAATCCTTTCAAAATATCAATCATCAATTAAAAGCTTAATAAAAACAATAGTGGAGAATTTTGTTCTAAGAAATACCACCAAAAAGGAATTATTTAGGTCACACTTTTGGTATTATTTCTACGTGTATTCCTTTCCACAAATATTTTCCTGCACTAAAGTGCTAAATGAAAAGCTTATGATTCAAATATCTTGTGGAGTAAATTAAACCTGAATGTTTCTAGACACACTGGCTACCAAGCAACCAGCCACACAATGAAACATTCACATACTGTAGTTGCTTATCTTAATTCTTCATTTAATATCTGCAGATCCAAGTGAAAACACTAGGTCTTAAATAAGTCCACGAACAGCACAGCTTGTTTTATTGATTTAAAATCAGGTTTCTTCAGGAGTACCCTTACTATTTTATATTACATATAACCGCCCAAGTAAAACTTTGATGGAATCAATACTTGACTAATGCTTGGAAATAAAGCCACCATGTAATGTTATATATTTAGACTGGCACTAGCGGTCGGCAAAGTTCTCTATCACTTATAAATAGACTCACCAGCTCAAAATCAGTTAAATTATTAGATTATTGGTTAGAGCCCAAATTCTCACATGAAGTTTTAGGATGAAGGCTTGAGGAGACTGCTAGAGATGAACAGAAATGGGGGGAGTCTCTTTAGAGTTTTTTATAGGTCATCCTCATGGGTTTTTATGTGCTTTTATGTGTGATTCCTGGAGCCACCTTATCTTAGGGTGTGATTTGCCCCAGTGTACAGAATATTTCCATCACCTGATCTTTGTCTTTTACTTTAAACTTATTATATAAGCTAGTTTTTGAGAAAGTGTCTAAAACTTTCCCAGAGAAACCTTACAAATTTACATAGACAGTATTTACAAAGTTTTAATAACTACATTTGTACTTTTGACATTTCCCATGTAAAACATGGCAAACAATTCTAAAGAAATGTTTGAAGAAAGCTTACCTGCAACTCTTGCAAGTACTTGTTTAGATTTTCATGCTTTTCCATTTCTCTGTCCAAAGTAGCCTTCAATTCACTTAGTTCAAACTCTCTTACTAGGAAGACAAAAATAAGACCATTTTTATTTTTTACACAGAATTGTAGCCTAATACAGTATCTGTTTTATGTTTTGGTATTACCAGAAATAAAAGTTATTTTTTAGAACACAAACCTCTAGGGTCTTTCTTTAAATGTTAAGAACTTAAGGGTTCTCAACTCAATGCAGTAAGTAGGCATTTTATTGTTTAACCTAGTGTGTCTGATTTGTTACTGTTTTCTCCAAATCTGTGTCAGAGAACAAAGAACTCAGGCGCCTCAAATTATACCAACCACTTGGGTATATTCTTGGCATATCTTTACAATTTGGGGGTTATGATTATTTAATTTACTTATTGATTAATCCACTCAGTCATTTCTTATACGTACTCTTTTTGTAATCCCCTATTTGTAACAATATTATACAATTGAATGATTTTGACATATTATTTCAGCTACTACTGTATATATAACATTCTGTTTGTCTTTTTATTGCTTATTGTTTAGAAACTGAACAGTACATGATGTGTTGACAAATTCCTGTCTTTTTCAGAAGTAACACTCTACATTGATACAGTTAAATGATGTGTAATGTCTGTCCAGTCTTGAATTCTATCTAAATATTTTTCAATTTTAATATTTTGTGGGAAACTGGCTCTGGTGTAAGTGTTTGTGTTTGTGTCTATGCGTTTCATCCAGAGTGTATCTTGTCTTGTGCCTGTTGCTTGCTCTGGCTCCCCTGTGACCGTGTATTGGATGAAGCAGTATGAAAACGGATGAATGAATTTTAATTTTCTTCAGTGTTTGGTATCCTCTGCAAACTTCACTAGTTTTTTCAATATATCAGATACTAGATTGCTGATATGAGGTTCCAATCCAAATTTCTGTGGTACTCCAATACTTACATCTTTCCAATTTGAGTATTCCTTATCTGCACTCATGATCTTAGTAATTTTACATAATGAAACTAAATCACAACTTAATATGAACACTGATTACCTCTCAGCTTGGTACATGTAAGTATTAGAAACAAATAACAGCATTTTACTAAAAGCAATACTAACATTTTGTGCAATCTATCTAGATTTTATAAAGACTTTTAACCCCTTTCAGGACTCTAGTGTTTTTAAGAGCAAGTTGAACTAGCATAAGCATTGGAATAAGGGGTATATGAATATTAATTAGCTCTGACCATTTGGCTTTCAAATACTGTGAAACAGACACATCTAATACTGTATCTACTTTAACCAAACAAGAATAAAACACTCCAAAGACTACAATTAATAGAACATCTGGTAGCAACCCAGCTGCCAAAGTGCAATTTCATAACCGTAATCATAAGAGTTTCTAGGAAAGACACAGATGTATTTCATGGATGAAACATTCACTGACAAATAACAAATGGTTTTCAGCTGTTCTAGTTTTTAAATTAAGAAAATCAATAAAGACCCATAAAGACTGTTCATGTTTAACTTAGCTGTACAATGCTTCACAGAACCAAATAGTAAGAAATTAGGTCCACTAATTTAATTTTTAATAGTAGTGGAAGTGTTTATCATTTTCATGAATTTTATATTTTCAGCCATGAACTTGCTTAACTTACTGGTTGATTAAGGGTTGACCCTACGATCTCCTACAGCCTCATTTCTGTAATACACAGTAAAATGTCAGCATCTGACCTTAACTATTTTTTCAGCTGGTCAGCTACTTAAAAGTTGCAGAGCCAGTGAGTTCTAGAAGACAAACATCTACCTGAGCAATCTCCGTTAGAGCATACAGTAGCTCAGGAAGGGTCAACTTGGCCCTCTGCAATCCAAGCAAATTTTCTTGCTCTGGGCCTTGGAGAGAGATCACTGGTATTGTACTCTTTTCTGCTCCCTGTTCAGGAATTGCAGCAATTCTAAACCATTCCATTTTGTGTGCGTCACCCAGGTGGGTGTTAAACTTCAGTGGCAGATAAAGTGCTTTGGGGTCCTGTGGGATGCAAGTGCTCTACAAACGGAAACATATTATACTGTATAATACAGTACGTGCAGTGCAGTCAGAGTGTGATATTTTCCTCTGTATTTAAATGTAAACAAAAACTGTTGTGTAGTTTGCATTTTTGTCACGCTCTATTTCTATCACTAACCTTAAACAGAACGGGGTATACAGTAAATAACTCCACCTTAAAGGCAAGTTTGGAAAATTACTAACTTCAGAGTGTCATAGCAAAACTAGAGAACTAGAAAGCAACAAACTTTTCTCCTTTACTGCAACTCATGTGAACAAAACTCAGCATATTTGCACATCCGCATTTCCTCCGGACCATATACTGTACTTACGCTTCATCTGTTTGATGAGAAACTCCTCCAGCAAGCTGATGTCCACTGAGGTAAAGCTGTGCTGGGAGGTCAGTCCACACAGATGGGCCAGGTCTGTCTCTTCCTCCTCCTCTTCCTCAGACTCGTCATCAGCTCCCTCCAGTTCCTCCTCCTGCTCTTTACAGAACCCCAATGTCTCCTTCTCAAACTCCTCTAGGAGCAAGGCCAAGACACAAGCCCTTCTTTAATGCTTACTTGGCTTGTTTCATGTTAAATTAAAAAAAAATGCATTGGTATGATAAAAACTGAGCATGTATTTTTTTTTTTCATGATTAAAATGTGTGAGAAGGTGTCACATTATCAGTAATCTTTCCTTCCTTTCATGTGTTCGGATTTTGGTTTCAATAATTGCTATTTTATAAAACTGCAAGGCTGCAGTGCATCTGGGAGAGATTCAAAACAACACATGTTCTATAAGACATACTGTAAGTACACCCAAGCTGTCCAGTTTGTTTTGCAGTCACAGTGCCAAGAAAAATAGAATGGACTAGAACCAGCAATCTTCAGGCTATGGAACACGTCCTGCAATCTGGCCTTTATGAGACAAGCAACTCGGACTGCTTTAGTATTAGCTGCCCTAGGTATAGGACATCTAGACAGTCACAAACTCACTGATGCAATCCATCAACCTAAATGATGTTCTTTTGTCCAATCTATCCTTTATGACTAAAGGGGGACAACTCTGTGTGGTGGTTAGGACACTGTTGATTGCAAGGTCATGCATTGGCATCCTCACTGTGCTCACTGCTATTGTACACCCGGGAGCCCTATTGCTCCAGTTCTCTCAGTTGTACAAATAGGTACCAGAACTGCGGTAAGTGGTGGAGGGGCACATATTGTACTCTCTGTCCGCTTCACACCTTGAATCCAAGGATAAATTCCACAATAGACCTCTAGGTTAGAGATGGCCAAACTCTATGGCTCTTGCTATGACTGAAAAAACTACACTTTGAGGTTCTTTGCAAAGAATTAATTTCAACTAAAAAGGAATTTAAGAGAAAGCCAGGCTAAAGAAGAGAAAAATGCCATGAATAAAATTACAGTGTACACATACTTCATTCTGGGGTTCTTAGAAATATTAATACAGTCCTAAAGTGCAAGTGCCTTCCATAACAATAAACAATGTCTTTAACAACTTATTGAGGAGAAACTAGTATTGAGTGCATCATAATGTCATAAGAATCAAACTTTGCCAGCTTCATGCGTATATTTCTACACCTTTAAACAACGTACAGTAGCAGACACTGTGCAAAACCATGGCTGGTTGCATTTGCAAGTGTATACTGCCATCTACAGTAAATCTAATGTCCTAACATCCTTAAACTGTAATTTCAAAGTGAAAGGACAGTAAACCATTAGTTTAAAGGACTTCATTTAATGGACAAAATCTTCTAAAGGGGAATTTTGTCTGTAAAATAAGAAATACCAGATTTTCCCCACAATAAAGTTGGAACGCACAAATAATAAAACTAGGTACAAAGAAACACTAGATAGGTTTAAAATTCAGGAATATCAATGGAGTCCTAAAGGGGTTGGTTAATTGCTTAGAGATATGTTGCTTGTGTTTCATAGCTTCAGTGAATTTTAAACAGTTTATTTAAGACACATGAAATAAAGAGCTTATATATATTGTGCTTATATTATTGTATATAATATATTATTACATATTGTTATAAAAATGCACAAGAGCAATTGACTGTGTTGACTGCAATTGTTTAAAAAAATAAAAATCTAGAAAACATACTTATCATATATATATAATAGTTTGTTTTTGAGCTGAAAAACTCATTTGTGATTTCACAAACATTTGATAATAACAGACATACCTTCCGCTCTATTAGTCCGTTTAACAGAGTATTTACTCTATGGCATCAATATTAAGAATGAATACATTTTAAGCCCAAAGGTGTTTGCAAAAATGACAAACACATGTTTACAGCACAAGGAAACAGTTGAATATAAGAATAAGTATCCTATATATGAATCATCAGTAAAAAAAAATAGCATGCAAAAGGTAAAATATTAAATTATTAGCCAGTACTATTATAGCTAAATGTGCTAAAATGTTAGATTTTAGCTAAATAAATAACCATGTGACCATTTTTACTTGCAACTTAAATGCAAAGTACATATGAAGAAAACATTATGAAATCATAGCACAGTTTAGCCATTTTCACAGTATTACTGCATCTGCACAGCTCTGTTCCGCTGAGGTCAGCTAGCTCTGTACTGCTTACTGTGCAAATAGCCAGAGCACGGGTTTTACACAGAAAAATGCATTGATTGCTTTAAAATCTAATAAAAACCTTGGTCAACTGCCCCCAAGAAACACATACTGTAGTAATGAACTGATACCGAGTTTGAATTTATGCTAAAGACTGTCAGGTACAGTCCATTGTATAATTGTACAGTCCTATTGTAATAGGTTAAAATCATTTTTTTTTTCAGTCTTGAACAGAGCAGACTACAAGAGGACCAGTTTCAAATATTTTAAATCCTCAAAGACACTGCAAGAGGCAACCCAATAGACGTCTTCAGAAACAACAGTGAATCCAGTGGGTACAAATGAAAACTAAGGGGAAGTGATTTTAAAACTGAGAGGAGGAGCCACTTCTTTACACACTGAGCTGGGGGGTGGAGATTCACAGTCCACTTACTGTAGCTACGAGCAACCAAATCAACAAAATGGCATCCAATTGTTTGTAACCTTTCTTATAAGATCACTTAATTGGCCATCTACAATTTCTTGCATTAGGAATTTTTCTTTTTCACATACCCCAGCTTGCTCTCCATGAGACACACAGACAGGGAGAGAGAAACTTGGGGTCAGAGCGCAGAGTCAGCCATTTACACGGTGCCCCTGGAGCAGCTAGTGTTAAGGGCCTTGCTCAGGGGCCCAACAGAGTAGGATTCCTCTGCCGGCCGCGGGATTTGAACCGGCAACCTTCCAGCCACAGGCACAGATCCTTAGCCACAGAGCCACCGCTCCGCCCCATGGTGGTCATATTAATTCTTTTTATTCAAGCAGCATAAGAAATAAATGTGCATATTTGTTTAAAGTACACATACTTGTTAAAAGTGCAAATGTGTCTTCTATTGGTTTCAAAATGTATTATCTTTATGTAATAATTATCATTATAGTACAGTATATTTTACAGTAATGCTAGACTACATTTTCTGTGAACATTTTTGTAACTTAATGACATTAGATATCTATCATTACATATTTCTTCAGGGTTAAAAGGGTATGGTCTTGTGAAGCTACTGTACAGTATACGCAGTGTATGCATACTGTATGTGCAGTACAACCACTTTTATGAAGATTTAGGGTGAAGAACACGGATATCACCGTCTACTATATCGATATCACTATTGCAATCGGACTACACCATTGACCAATTGTATATTCCTAACTCATAATTCGACGATAGCTTTCTGGATGTAGAAGCCCCTGACAGACCTGAATCCACCATCAAGGACTGGATTTGAAATTTGAGACAATGAAGCTACAGAAAAAAGAAAGACACCAGTGAATGCAACTATTTAGAAAAGTGCAGTTCATGTCAAAAACACTTACAGTGGATAATTGCTGAGTAATCTACAGCACAAGCAGGTTCAATTACTTTCCGCCAAAGTTAAATACTGCTGACAGCAAGGACAAACATGGTCACCTGTCAGGTTCTGCAGGTGCTGCTTCCCCATGAGGTGCTCCTTCTTGTTATGCAGAGAGCTGAAGTACTGATTACAGGTCCTACAGAACAAGTCACCGTTCTCGTCCCCCTGTTTACATGAGAAAGGAACTGAATTAGAATTTAAAAAGAAATGGAGATTTTGAAAATCATCTTCTCCAGCAAGATGGAAGATGGCGGATTAATATTGTGGAGTCCACTATTAACGAATATTAATGATGCACAAAAAGCGTCTTCCAAACCACAAAGTAAAGATAAAAGATGTTTTAGATCCTGTAAGAATTATTTAGCTTTTTTTCTCCTCACAGAATAATCATATACGTACAGTATACCATGGAAAAACTCAGTCTTTTCTCAAGACTTTTTCTTACAAAGTTTTTTTTCCCCATATACAGTATACAGTACATTTCCTGATAACATTTAAAAGTCATCATAAGATGTCTGGGTACAGGTGATCTTGGGGTTACGATGCGAGCAGAGAGATGGGAATAATCCCATTCATGGCAGGCCAGCAGTAGTGTTATATTAGTTCACGCTGACCTGCTTCGGAAGGCAGCCACTTGTGTATTGATTTACTGTACGTGTGGTGAATTAGGTAATGAGATAATTGGTGACAGGTGAGAATCACATTCTCACTTGGGTTTCAATTAGCATGGGTTAGTATGAAAAGGGATCCTAATAGCTGGTGTAGGAGTCTGTTTTGGAAGTAAACCACTTGCACTGCATTTTCCTTTACGTCATGGTTTGTCCGTGTATTTAGGCCTCACTAGTCACCTAATGAGAGGCAGGCCTCTGCCATCATACTGCATCTTACAAAAATAATCACCCCCATTCAATGATATCCCATTCCGTTTAAATACAAATGATGCATATGCCTTTTTAAATTAGTATTTTTCATCAAAACTTGAATGCTTGAACTCTTAACACTCTTAACTCTTAACATTGGTGAAAGAAGTTACATGTCAGCAGAAACCTTAGAGAAAAATCCAAAACCAAAATATGCTGATTGCTTAAGTATTCGTTATAAGCATTTGAAAATATTGTTTATGAATAATGAATTGGTTCAGGTGTACAAAATTAGAAGTCACAATTATTTCAGTGGCCTCTACCTATTTTCAGTGGTTCACATGATTTCAGAATTAACACACCTGTCTCTGTAATATCCTGCACGATCAATGGAGTTTACAACACTGCATATACTGTAAGTGATACTGCAAACATGTGGCAAAACGTTCTTTGGGCAGACTAGACAAGGTTGGAAATTTTGTCTAAATGCAAAGTATTAAGTCTGTCACAAACCCAATACTGTGGATTGTCAACACCATCAATATGGTCAAACATGGTGGTGGCAGCATCATGATATGGGGCTGCAAAGGAACAAGTAATAGGTTTATTCCATGCTGAAAAAAGAAGAAAGAAAACACAACGTTTCAGCCGTGGAGCCTTCTTCAGGTGTCAAGATTGAGGGGAAAATGGATGGAGAAAAGCAAAGGCAAACCTTAGAGAAAAGCTGCTTCAGTCTGCTGAAGACCTAAACATTGGGAAGAAAATTCCCCTTTTACAAGGACAATAACCCAAAACACAAGGCCAAAGCTACACGTGAATGTCTTTTGGTCTAGTTAAAGTCTGTTGCAGCTTGCAGCTTTAATTGCTGACAAATAAGCTAGTTCACAAACAAGTATTGACTCAGGGGTGTAAATATGCAACCGACACATTTTAATTTGGGATTTTTCTTTTTTTTCTAATTGTTAATGCAAATGTTCTCATGCATAAAATTGTTTAAGTATTCAACTTTTACTTAAAAATATCCATCCATCAATCCATTTTCTAACTGCTCCATCTAATTTGGGGTCGTGGGAGAGCCCTTGCTAGCAAGCAATAAGCGATAAGCCCTGGATGGGACTTCAGTCACTTAAAAATTCACTTTAAAAATATGTATATACTGTACTGTTTGTAATGCAAAAAAATAGGACATTATTAAGAAGGGGTTAATATATTTTTGCAAGACACTGTAGATATAAGACACCACCGATTGCAGGCAGTGTCCAGGACAACCTCATAATTTAACACAGATATCCCTGTACAGAATGTCCTCAACTCAGGAAACACAAAAATGGCAGCAGTCCAACTATGTGAAGGTTATGGGTGAGTCTATATTCCAATAACTCAAATGACAAAATAGGATGCAGAGTAATGAATAAGGAATACTAATTATGCAGCACGACAGTACAGTGACAGTTGCAAACAGCCTTTGTGGGTCACAGGCTGGTTTAATTGTCTGGAGCTGCAGCCAAAGGACCTGATTACCATTTAACGTATTTGGCTGGGCTGTGAAAATACGGTACCATTACGAGTGCTCTGCCAAACACGCATCCTTCCTCGTTCTTCTTTTATTTTGGCCAACTTTAGATTCCACAGCTTTCAGAGAACTCATTGTAATTCAACACACCAACACCACAGTCTTAAACAGTGACTTACTGGATAGTACTGTATCTTACGTTTTTGCTGTAAACGCTCTAAATTGTTATTTATTACCATTGTTATTTACAATTTGTCTGAAATAGCTTATTTTCAGTACAATAAATTTAATTTCAGTACACATTATTTGTATACTGTATGGGACGACTTCCAGGGAATTATAAGCAAACATTTTAAGATTTTATTGTGACAACAAAAATAACAGTAACAAGCAAAGCTTCTTGCACACCTATGCCTCATGGTTAATTCATGGCAGTGTTATTGTTTGAAGTGAGCAAAACCTACCTCCAGGTACAAAAAGGAACAAATGTACAGTAAATACAGATGTATATATTGAATATAACTTACCTTTGGGTGTCGATAAAGAGGTACATGTATTTTAAAAGAGCAGTAATAAATGATTCTCCTCATTTTAAAAAGACTTAGACAATCCTGATCATTTTTAACACAATATGAATTTAGTTGATGCCTCACTGTATTTTATTATGTTCTGTGTGATAGGATTTGTTTGTTTTTGCTTAAGCATTTGACCTGCCTATCAAGTATTCCTCAAAAACTGTATCTGGAAAGGTGTTTCAAAGCTGGATACATGGAAATTAAATGACAACATAAATTGTTTATGTTAAAAAGCATAAATATAGCATAAATATGCATCATGATGCATATACAAAATTAATAACACAAAAAAACCAAATTAAATTACATAATAACATAATTACATAATAACAACTGAAGTAAGATGTGAAGACAGGGTTAATTTTAAGTCCTTTCTACATGAAGATTAGACTTCTAAGGCTGGAGTTTATGGCAGGAAGGGGGTTAACTGATAAGGATTACAGATGCAAGCTAGTAGAGCTAGGGAACCCCCTGGGGACTAATCCCTGACCATTTGGCCAAAAAGCTGTAAACTGGTCAAACACGTGACCTCCCCCCTTTACCATAATAACGAATGACGAATCAGAGCAGCAAGGAAGGACTATATAAACCTAAAGTTTGTACCGGCACTTGGAACAATACTTCGGTTTTGTTGTTTCTTGCGGGGAAACAAGACTTCGGCTTTATTGTTCCTTGCATACAATAAACTCATCTGTTTAACTTCATCTCGGGATCCAGAACCTTATTCTTTCTGTTACAACAATTAAACAAAAAAGTCCTGATATGGCTTATTTGAGCCAATCTGGTGTGTTTTGACTTGGAAGACACATATACAGTATATGTCCATGAATAAACAGATTAAGAAACATTCTGAAATATAGAAAACCACTAACAAGTACAGTAGTAAGTTTATAATATTGAAGGTGTACTGTGCTTCTCTAAAGTTAGATAAAATCTCATAACTAAAGGCTCAGTCAGCAGGTTTGAGATTAATACTGGTTCAAGATAAAATGGAAAAGATAAAGAAAATGCAAGGAAAGATAGTTAAAATAAACTCTAGAGAAGATAACAGTTGTATGGTAATAAAAAAGTCAATACAAACTCTTACAGTTAAAATTTGCTTAAACTTTCAACAGCAAATACAACTCTTTTCTAAAATACTGTAGCATATCCTTGCATATTTTATCTTCTGATAAACATAGAAGTACTGTGGCATTTACTTAAACATACAGGTATATGTTAAGTTACTCACATCCAGTTGGGACAGAGCAAAAACTTCATTTTCAAACTCGGAATCAACGCACTCTATTCCTGAAAAAAAAGCATTTGTTTCAGATCTCAGCAGAATGATTGCTAACACTACACACAAAGACTGAATGCAGAAAACATTTCTGATACTCATATAAGGCAAAAATAATAAGAAAAAAATAATACTACAAGTTATCAACAGATCAGCATTTGAGAAATACCCTACCCTGTACACACCATTGTAAAAACAGCTTGTATATTTAATGTATGAAAAACATTCAACAAAACAAAAGTGTGAATTTATTCTCTAATCTTTCTTTAATGTTTCTACAACCAAATGAATAAATAAACTGTACATTTTTCTCATTATCCCTTACATATTCCTGCAGAGACTGTACAGTATGTAACCAATCATGACAATGGGAAGCGAAGAAAAAACAGAACATCTTCAAAGTCATTGAAACTAAGTCCTCCTTCAGTACTACGAATCTCAACAAAGGAACTGTTTTTAAAGATTATTGGTCTGGACAGACAAAGAAATACAATATACGACGTTTCTGAGAGCAGGCTTTACCTGATAACTTCAGAGGGAACACTTACCACAGACATCCTTCACTTTATTCAAGGTTTTCCTTTTCAGGAAAGCCTTGTAAGCTTCAGAGTTCTGATAGGCCTTCAGCTCTCTAATGTACCGCTGTTTGTCTCTGTCAGCAGCATTGTTGTATTTCTGTAAAAGTTAATAACACAGTTTATAACTTTCTGTCAACAGCTATGTTTTAAGCACATTTTACCTTTGTGATCTTAACATTTTGCTTCTATAGTTTTCATGTATGCCACCCAGAAACATAGGGCTGCATATACTGCAGGTCTACAGGGTATTTTTTAAATTTAAAATGATAGGTAGGTACAAGATAAGGAAAAAAAAATTGTGCAAAAAGCAGTGTTAACCTATCATACAAAAATTCTTCATAAAAGGCACAATGATGAGGAAATGCTTCCCAGAATGAGAGAATACAGTAGGTTTGCCAGTGTGTCACGTACTGCCAAGGTCTATATTGTGATAGGCTGTGAAGCAGATGCCCAAAATTGGCTTCATCTACACCGGGGCTAGTCAGTTATGCTCCATATTAATATTTTGTTACATCCAGCTTCTTACTTATTCAGCTGGTCATCAGCAGGATCAATATAGCAATTAAGGAGCTGGTTGTACCAAAATTCCAGAACAGAGAGGATTAGGAGGTCGACAGAATGAGTAGCCCTAGTCTAGGCTTAACAACTTCAGGAACTCTATGTCCTGATAACACCATAATATAATGTATCTATTCCACGAGAAAAGTGAACCAGCTGACTAATGGCAACCAGAGTTTATGATAATGACTTGTAAATCATTATAGCTGGTACTTTTGGCTATTTAAGTGAGTGGGAGGCAAAATTATTTATCGTCCAGATGTTTATCAGCTGTGTGGAATCTGTGTTGGGAAGATCTTGAGTGAAACACAAAAAACTATGGAAGAAATTAACTTGGGAAGAAGACTGTGAAGAGACTGAGAAGTTTAGGAGATGGCTATTTTGTTTTGTGAGTTGGTAAATGAGTTTATCACCCATCCAAAACTTTACTCAGGGCTGTGACTAAGGGTTTAGGCAAGAGTTCACTGAAGCAATAGGTGGTACACAGTTTGAATTCTGTGTATAAACACTGTAATACGTGAACACAGATCAAAACACCTTGTCGAAAAACCACCTAGTACAAACAATCTTTATTATTATTATTAGCTTGAAGCTTGAAGACAGTAGATACTGTAACTGATCATGATTACAAACATGGCTGTCAGAAGGCATTTTAGTTTATCCTGGAACATCTATTTGACTTGCCTGCTTCTCCTCCATGGACAGCTGAGACCACTGGACACCCAGCATTTTAGTGATCTCAGTAAAGGGAAGGTCAGGGTGATCCATCTTCAGCTGAACCTTCTTTTCATTGACAAATAACACGTACCTAAAAGCCCAGAGGAAATCATGGGCAATACAAGTAAAGAACTAAATACTGGATATGAAAATCCAAAGGTTTGCCCTTGTATTCTAAGTTACTTTATATAATAATTATAAAATAATAATTATAAAAGTAAAAGCTTATATTGTAAAAAATGTAAATTATAACAACAAAAATGAAATGATGGCATTTATTCGAACCATTTAATTTTTCTTCAATTCATCAATTGCTAACTGACATTAAAAACAATCTTTTACTTCCTTAATTACAGTTGACACACAGTGAGGAGAAAAAGTAAGTACATCCACTTCAGATTTTGTGGATTAACATATTTAGATAAAAGTAGTTAAAGTAGGTACTGTATAAAGTAGGTAGCTGCATCTGCATGCGTAGGCTGCAAAGGAACAAGTAAAGGTTTATTCCATACTGAAAAGAGAAGAAAAGAAACACAACGTTTTGCCTGTGGAGCCTTCTTCAGATGTCTGCGTTTTTTTTCTTCTCTTTTCAACATTGAAATAAACCTTTACTTGTTCCATATTTACATACATTTGACTTTCACCTAGTCCTCACCAAGTTCTAACAGTAACTAAAACTAACCTCATTTGACACATAACACACAAACATTAAACTTAGTCATTATTTATTAAAAAATGAGACATTCAATCTCTTTGTGTGAAAAGTAAGTCAACCCCTTGATTCAGTACCTTGCAGCACCCCTTTTAATCTTAAGGGGGCATACTTGCTTTTTCACCACACTGTGACTGCTATGAGAAATCAAAGGATACAATTGAGTGAAATCAAACCTACAGTTCTAACAGAAAAGGTTACATTTTAAAAAAATCCATTACAGCTACATGATACTTATGTCAAGAATTACTTTTTAAATCAATAAGAAGTTAAAGGAATATTACTGTAAGATGTAATATATTGTATTAATGTATTATTTGACACATTAACTACATAGATAGCTGCAAATTATGACTTTTTAAATTATTTTCCCCAACTACTTGTTAATTCTAAAACGTAATCTCCTGCACAAGTAATTTGTAGCTGTGAGGGATTACTTTTTAAAAGTACCTGATCATTACCATTAAACAAAGCTCCTCGTACATCCTGCATTCAGGAATTCTTACCCTGTGGTCGGTGCCCGTGGGGCTGGATATTCCTTTGGGGGTTTTCTCTTCTTTCCCTTTGGCCAGCCTCCTTTCCTCTTCTGAGGAGGAAGATAAGACAAGACATTCACGGGCAAGATAGACAGAGTCAACAGAGTCTGGTTTGTGAGAACAAAGATAAGATAAGATAACTTTATTGGCCATATACAATTTCTTGCATTAGGAATTGTCTTTTTCGCATACCCCAGCTTGCTCTCCATGAGACACAGACACACAGACAGGGAGAGAAGCTTGCGGTCAGAGCGCAGGGTCAGCCATTGTACAGCACCCCTGGAGCAGTTGGGGTTAAGGGCCTTGCTCAGGGACCCAACAGAGTAGGATTCCTCTGCTGACCGCAGGATTTGAACCAGCAACCTTCCAGCCACAGGCGCAGATCCTTAGCCACAGAGCCACCGCTCCACCAAAAGATTATGGGTGCTTTTTCGATTGATCTACGTTGCCTATATTACTGAAATATTCAGGGGTTTAAACTGAATAAATTTAGTTTTTGTTCATGAAATTTACATAGGAAATCAAAGCAAATCCAGTTTATGAAATACTGTATTATGAAAAGTTTTCATCCGCTATTACCTTCTTATCTCAAACATGAGGACGGGAGTGTCTCTGCCCACGGCACAATTGTTTGGCCTGGGTGGCGACTGTATCACACCCTGTCTAAAGCCAGAATAGCCCACACACAAGGCAGCCCCACGGTGATGTCGCCGTCTTAGTCTATCACACACAGTGCTCCATGTGCTTCTCTACCTCTGCCCAACGGCAGACCCCTGTTAGATATCATCACAGATCTAGTTAGAAGGGGCCAAATCTTTGGAAAAACTTTGTGCACACACTTCTTCTGTACTCCTCCTCCAAATTTTGGATCAACTTCAGCCAGAAGTGGTGAAATTTATATTTCTTTGAAGGAGTGATTGTAAAGTTAACATGCTTGATTTACACAGGTAGATTTACACAAAGGGTGATAGCAATATTTGTTGAAGTGACCTTTTTGTGCCTTTTACTTTGCTTTTTATATTTTAGAGTGTTTTGCATTTTGGGCATTTATTTTTTGACTCCAGATGTCCCTTTAACTTTTCAGCCATCATAGGCCTATCCCACTATGAGTGTCAATTTGCTTCTAACACTATACTTTTCATTACTAAAAAAAACATTTTTTTAATCCTTTCTGAAAATATCACAAATGCAAGTGATCTCCTTTTTCCTCTTAACACAACCATTATTGTTTTACAAGTCAGTGAGTTCTGACCTGGGAGGATGTACAATTTAACTTTTATTACCTGAATCAACCCCAGACAGGAAAGATTGTGCAGTATATATTAAAAGCCATACTTTGGACTTTGGCTCCTCAGTGTCAGGATCCTTTGCTTCTTGCTGTCCGTCAAGGATGATATTGTGCAGGGGCTGCAGTGCTGACATTAAAGGGTGGATGGGAACCAGCTGAGCTCCAGAGGACAAGAGGGTCATGCCATCCTCTGATGTAAGAGGCTGAGAAGGCACTAATTATGAAATACATACAATTCTGTGTCAGCCCTGTGTCAACACAATTATATTACAGTCAGGATCTCACTATTGCTCTGCGTAACTGAAGTTAGATTACAAAGCGCAACAAGGAAAACAATGATGGATGATAATGTGAATGAATCTTTGAATAAAATGGGCCAATCTCTAAGATTTAAAATCTGCTTTTCTCAACATTAATACCAATATACAATCTATCAGATGCCATGCTGACATCTTGACTCATAGATCCTGTGTACTAGGGTCGATTCCAGAATGGAGGCTCTTCCGTGTGCATATTGCCCCCATGTGTGCATGGGTTTTCTCTGTTAGGGAATTTTTTTCCCCACATTTCCCACAGTATGCTTGTATGATTCCCTGTGATGGACTGGTGTCTGTATTATAGCCAGATTCCTTCTGGAGTGGAGTTGGACTCATGTGACAGAGGTCGTCTGGAGTCATTCATGCAGATGACTGCCCACGGAAAGGTACTGAGTAGTAATCTTCCTATCAAATACCTTTACCTTGAGTCCGAGCCATAACTCCATTACCTGGACTCAAAGCAACACACCCCAGCCTAGAGGACTCTGAATAACCTACCTAGGAGCCCTCTGGCTGCACTTTATGAGACATAAATCATTTTGTTTGTAGGTTTTGTTTTGTTTTTCCTTCCATACCCAACAGTTTCTTCTAATTTGACATCAGACTAAAACTAAAATAAAGTGTTTACTTCAACAATCCCAGACAGATATCTTGAACAAGATTCTATATACAAGCTTAGAAGACTCTGTAGAATTCGATAAATAGATCTAACACTAGATGGATCAAAAAGGAAATAAAATAAACCATAGTATTAGAGTGTATCATATTGCTCAAATAGAAGTTGCTTATATTTAAAGGGCTGTAGCACTACACAAAGCTGCACAATTATAGTCACAGTGCAAACCATTTTTGTTGTGTGTAACAGTAAATGGACATATAGCTTGACTACTGGTGAACATTAACTTTTATTATTACATTGTATTTTTTATCAATAATCTTCAACACTTACTATTAATGTGATAATTTATTTAGTAAACACTCCTGTACCTGTGTTTATAAAAAATATGGCTTTTTGCTATCTGATGTCATCACAGCTGCCTCTGCTCATGCAGATTCTAGCTTTGTAGTTGCTGAGCAAAATCTATACCCACAATCCATTAGGGCACAAGTATTGCACGGCTGTTTATGAAATATAAAAAATGTCTTAACAACAGAAAAATGCAGCTGGTCATCTTGCACCAATACAGCCCAGTGCTGTTGTCAGAATAAGCAAAATGAAAATATCAAAAATAACTTTGTCACTGATGTGAAACGTGCTTAAATGACAGCTACAACTGTTGGGCATAAATCTAAACCGTTGTGGTTAAACAAGTAATACTGAAAGTCAACCTCAAAAAGTGCATCTGCCCCCATAAAAATAAGTAGTAACACTTTAACCTTACTGCGTTAAAGTTGATTAACTCGTGATGGCTGCTAGAACTGAAGGCAGAAGTTCACTATTAGGCAAAAAAAAAAACAGGTCAAATTAAAAGCTTCTGAAATTCCTCACCCTGTGCCTGGAGTTCAAGATTTGCCTCCGAGTTGAGCTGCCCTACGTATGACACAGTGCTGCCACTGGAATCTGTCGCCACACAGACTATCCTGAAAGATAAACAAATGTCAAACCAAAGCTTAAGAATAAATTAACTACGGTTAAAAATAAAAGGAAGTATTAAAAAAAAACTTCTGCAACGCAATTTAGGAAATATCAATCGTAGGATACAAAAACAACGAAAAGAGCAAGAAACATGAAAATGAAGCCTGGGCATTTCTCTCTGCCAACAGAGGGCAGATCGCAGATACTGTGATTTAGGTGTGACATTTCCATGGCAACCAGCAAAGTACTGTAGTCCATTAGGAAAATTACAGCATCACAGCATAGTATCAGCCACTACAGTTGGAAACATCCTAGATTTCTTGAACTTGTAATACTTTAAAATTAAGCCCATGTAATTTGGGTGAGCAACTGAGAAAGTGTTCCTCGGGTCAAACTTGCAGGGAATCCCTAAATGTGGCCTAAAATAAGTATTGTACTGCATTTACTCGGCATACAATATAAATAAGTGAAGAGTCCGTATATCTTAAACAGTCGGCTGTTGTAAGTTATGCATTCAGACTCATCTCGTATGGACAAGGTACCTCTGCTGACCGTCAACGTTTTGCACCGACACTGTGACAGGAACGCCATCAACGAAAGCGGCAGGTGCAGAGCTCCTGTCCCCGGCATCTGCAGCGCTGCTGAGGCCGCTGACAGTTGCTCCCTCCGCGGCTGCACTGTCGCTGAGCCCCGCAGACGCCTCCGCCTGAAGGTGCTGGATGGCAGCGAGATCGTACCCAGCTGCTGGGATTGGATTGACCGCAGCCGGGGAGACCACGGTCATCGCACCTGTCGCCGAGCCAGGACTCAAGGCACGGTCCAGGTTCATAGCGGGACCAGTGTCTTCAGCCCATTCCCGGCTGCAGAGACGAAGCTCTCAGCTGCAGAGGCAGACAGGCGACACAATCAATCCAAGACCCATCCACACGACACGGCTAAGAAACCGTCAGGCAGCCGACTGATCAGTAGGTGGAGTCGTTGGGATGTGGATAAAAAGGTTAAGCGTCAACATAGGCTACACAGGGAATATACTGTACTAATTATAGTACGATCTGCTAAACATGGGCTATAAGGTTCATTCACAAAACGTAAAAAAGATATTTGGCTTTTATGTGTATGAGTGTTGCATATTGCCCATGCAATAATTATGCAAAAATGGAAACAAATGAATAAAATACTTTGAGGACATTCAGAATTTACGATGACAACATTACTCCAACTAAAAATGACGATTAACAATTAAGAGAGGGTCGATTAGTTATGTCCGGTGCAGCGCGCTGGAAATGTGCCGCACTGAGCGCGTTCACGAGGCCTTTTCGCCTGCGAGGTTGCGGCTCACGTCTGCGACTGACGTCACAGTCTGCGCAGACAGCTTTAGAAGACTCAGAACGTCTGGAAAAGGTCGATTTTAATTACAGAGGTGGGCGCTGTCGAAGTTCCTTGTGCGCTGCACAACATAATCGTTTACCGCTGCGTTAGAATATGTATATCACAAATAATCATTAGTATAGTACATAATAGTACAAAATCATGTTTTCTGGGTTCAAATATCGCTTGGGCATGGCTCTGTGAGGAGTTTGCATGTGCTCCCTGTGCTAGCATGGCTTTTTACATGGTGTTCCAGTTTCCTCAAACCTCTTAAAGACATGCAGGTTAGGTTTGTATTCCCCAAAATGGCCCCTTTCCAGCAGGTTTTGAGTCTTTTTTCATGCTGCGGGAGAGGCAGAATTCACAGTAAAACAAACTCGATCCAAGGGACAAGAATGGAACTAGAGGAACGGAATAATTTTGATGGATCAAATGACCTCCCCTCATTTGTGGTCTTTCTGATATTCTGTATCCACGTGAGTATACAGTAGGCAAAGGCTTTCCATGGCAAACTCTAGTTGATGCACAACATGTTCCGACACCTTCAAGGATAGATAACAGCATATCCAAGATAAGATGTCTTGTCTCAGGACAACTTATAATGGTAAACAACATAAATAATAGGTGTGTGTACAAGAAAGTCTACAAAATGTGACTCATTTTCTTAGGTACTTTCCGAAGCCCCCAGCCACATTTCAAAGAAGCCAGGGTATAAACCTTAACAATATGGCTGGGTAGCTTGTTCCACATTCCCACAGCTCCCGGAGTAATGGGGTCATGGGAATTACTGTCACTCAGTTACCCAAAGGGTTGTGGGAGTTGGAATAAACTACCCAGCCATGTTGCTGAACCTGCTTCTCTGTCCTCTTTCAAGAAACAGTTGGGTGATATTCTCTGAACAATTATCGCCTAGCAGCCAGACGAACTAGATAATGCAGAATGTCTCCATCATGATTGTGACTGACCTGATGCATCTTATATATATATATTGTAACGCAACGGGGGCTCAGGCGGGCGCCCTTGCCGCATCAGGTCGGCCCCACACTGTCCGGGGCTCGAACCCGGGACTTCCGCGTCTCTCTGCAGCGACCCAGCCCCGTGAGCTAAAGAGAGATCTCTTTACAGCCCAGTAGCTGTAGTCCTGCTATCACAGGGAAGGGCGGTGACGTCACCTGCTCTGGTACGCCGGCTCTTACACAGTACCTGTCGGCCGTAAGCGTTACAATATAATCAGTTTATAATATAAAAGTATATCACCAAAAGGTATAGTATTTTATTATGTAAATTGTTTTAAACTAGAAAAGCGGAGAGATAATGGGTTTATGTTTCAAAAATGTAAGCTAAATGCTTCTCAATTTCCCGTATCTAATCAATGTAAGTCACAGGAATATAATAATTACTCGATGAAGGCGATTCACACCCCCCGACTAGGTGGCAGTAGCAGTGGAGTATAACCCGTTACCTGGCTGCCTACACACTTCTTGGCGAGACAGCGCTCCTCTGTATTTTGAGGTTGCGGCTCCTGCGAGGTCAGTGACAATATGATGTGTGACGTCTCTTCCGCCCCTACGCACGCAGTTATAAAAGTTTTGACAGCCCACGCTGTGTTGTAATTATTCACATTTTATAGCCTATATATTTGTGGATGCGTCTCTTTTCCACTGTGTTGTGTTATTAATAGGAACACAGACAATGTCAATATATGTGTATGCTTTGTTATACTTATGAAAAATTAAATCATGAATTTTGCGCAGAACGACTGATATGAAAACTTCGATTATTTTGGAATAAGAAAACACTTCCTGCACTCAGGGCCAATTACTAGCACACATTAATGACGCCTCTCGGAAAACGACCAATAAGAAAGTAGAGAATAGAAAATGGGCGGGTTTACGCCAATCACTGTGGAAAGGATTCCCACTCGCTTTGCTTCTATAACGGGGCTGTCAGTGGTGTTAATGGACGGAAGATATGAAAAAGGCGTTTAATAGTATTCGAAAGAAAGAAAACGGAACAGAACTGCATAATTTATAGATAAAATCATAGTTTGATTACTCGAGTAAGTATATGGGCTAAGGAACTAGAAAGTCTAACGACCTGAGAAGCAGTGCTTTGTTTGTTGGGAGTTTAAAGGGCCGTTCGGCTTTGATTTACAATTCAGATCATCAGGATACAGCTGGTTCTGGAAGTGTGACGTGTCGTAAAATGGTTTTCAAGCATGACATGTGGCAAAATGTTATAATTGTGTTTCGTAGTTTAATAAACGTTCATTGATCTAATGGGATCAATTCGAGCGAGCAAAAGGTTCAGGTCTTTTTGCTGTGGTTTGATTTGCATGCAGCAATCGTTTTGGCAGATTGAGCCTTCTGCTTATTTCGGGAGGTTAGCAGTTTGTCGAGATTTGTATACCTCTTTAATGTTTATAGAGTCTATATGATGATAGTTGGAGCCCTGCTTGGTTCTCTTTCCATCTATCAGTCATGGTTATTACGGGAGATTGTCTTGAGCCCAAGCTTTTCTGTACAGGAGCCAAAGAGCACCTGCAATTAATGTATTTCGGCAATTTGGTAAATTGTGGGATTGTAACGATATTGGCGTTCATAGGCCAAAATACGTAAGGGTAAACAAAATTCGTTTTAAACTGAACTTCATGTTCCAACTTATTTATTTAATGAGGTGTTTTGACCCCTTAGATAAGACGTGTATTGTACTCGGATTCGAAGTTAATCCTCATGGATTTTATGAATCGTTGTCACATTTCCCTGTCTAATACTACATGAAGAGTGAAAAGAAATGTAGAGACAGTTGTGTCTGCTTTTGCTACAGAATTTTAAGCTTTTGATCTTGCAGAACCATTTTAGTATGTTTTGAGTCTCTTCGAGAAATGGTAAGACCAAAAAACAGAAAATTGTGAAATGGAATGTAAGAGAGTGGTTATGTACAATATTGCATTTCAGGTGCTGTACATAAATGCATTTACATAATTGCTTGTTGCTTTTAAAAGACACTAATTGTACACAAATTTATACATCTAGAAATTCTCTTCCGTTCTCATGCTTTTTATATATACATGCAGTTTAGCATACTTTGGGTTTAAATGTTTCTTTTTCACTAAGTTTGAAGTTAAATACACTTCCATTGTTTGACATTTCACGATGCCAGTGGAGAATATTTGTATCAAGCTGTCTCAGGCTTAGTTTCAAGTCCTCTGAAGGGATTGGGCATTGCAGGAATTTAACTTCAGCAAATAAATGAACGTATAACCAGTTGTAGTGGTTATCATTGCTGCCTCGCGGTGCTGGGTCCCTGGGTTTCCTTCCAGACCTGTGTGGTGTGTGTATGTTCTCCCCATGTTTGTGTGGGTTTCATCTGGGTGCTCCGGTTTCCTCCCACAGTCCAAAGACATACTGGTAGGTTAATTGGCTTCTGGGAAAATTGGCCCTGCTATGAACTGGTGTCCCACCCAGGATGTACCCTGCCTTGCACATGTCGCTTGCCAGGTAAGGCTCCAGCTCCCTCACGTCCCAGAAGTGGATAAAGCCATTAGAAAATGGATGATGGGAAAACCGAATGTAGCTGTGATGTAATAAAGTGTTGGAAGCATGAGCACTTAATAAATATCGCAGTGTTTGTGAAGTGAGTCAAAGTCAAGAAGCGTCAAGATACTGTATGTTTTGAATAAAGAGTGGAGACATTCAGCACTGCACAAAGGAAACAAAACTGGGGATTTAGTCTGTGTTTGCCTTTGTCTTTCAGTCTAGATGGACAGCGGCCCACCCTCCCCAGCCCAGCAGCCTCAGCCTGGCCGGGCCCAGGCTCAGCAGGGCCGGTCCCAGCTAAATGCATCCAGTGCTTTTGCGGCTGTGGCAGCAGCTGCCTTGCAGGAGGAGAAAATGAAAGCCAGTCCTTCAGCAACTAGAGAGTCAGCTTTTCTGCCTTCAGATGGCGGCTTCGCAGGGTTTGGAGCTCAGTCAGAAGGTATGAGTCAACAGCTTTGGTTGGTATTTAAGAACAAAAAAAAGGTTAAGAGTGAGAGGAGTCACTTGGCCCCATTTGTTTGCTAAGCAGCTAGTCGAAGCGAAGTTCTCATCCAGTGGTTTCATGAAAGAAACCAGAGTATTAGCTTCAATGACATGGCTGGGTGTCGTGTTCCATACTCCCATAATCCTTTGGTTAAAGAAATGTGGAACAAGTAACTCAGTCTTGTTGTTGAATATGGTTTTTAGTGGATGGGAAGGGGGGATTGTTTGAGATTGGGATGTTTCCAGATTAAAGGCGGGGTCATATTACTGACATTTTTCCTGTTTTCACACTCCTTTTATACATTTGCATATAATGTAATGCCATTCTCTGTTCTTCTCAAATTAAGAAGGGGAAGGGGAAATAGTACAGCAAACACAATTTTATTTTTTAGCTTTACACTGTCCAAGGTTTCTGCAGCATTGCAGGTTTTTCTGAATTGTAAAACATTTTTTACACCATTGAACATAAGAGGCAAGCGAGATACCTTTTGTGTGGAGTTTGCATGTTTATATGGGTTTTCACCAGGTGCTTCAGTTTCCTACTGTACCACCTTCTAAAGACATGCCAGTCAGTTAAATGGTGTCTCTTAGTTGTCTTCTATAGTCCTGCTTTCTGCCTTATGCTTTTTGGATAGATTCTGAATTGTTGCAGCCCTTATCAGATGCAAATGTTGGATGAAGAGAAATGTATGAGATTAATAGACAGTTATGATAATATTGATTTTTCTCATTGACGTATCTGCTTTTGAATTTAGGAATGTGGTGATTGTATATCCTTGATGGCTCTTACTTCCAGTATGAACTGGAAAGACAGGAACGATTGATAAATGTGCTCTTAACTGATGACGGTATTATGCAGAGAAGCAGAAGAAACATGAGATTGTTGCTGAGAGCAAGCTGCGCAGCCCATTTTGCTAATCTGATTGTTAGTTTTGACTGTATAAAAATGTGTGCTTTTGTTTTAAAATTCAGCCGTGAGTTCCATCTCATATTTGTGAGCATGAAATAGGTACTCTTTTGTAAAAAGGTTTAATCCGTACCCAATTCCTAATTTCATATATAAAAAATGAAATATCATCTTTAAAAAAAAAACTTGAAACTATTTATTAACAGTCTTTATTTTCATTTAAAACTCATGAGTGAATTTCCGAGGATCATTTAATGTCACTCGACCTTTCCTATAGGCTTTGGTGTGACTTACTGTAGCAAGCAGTGGAATCCATGATGAAAATATTGTTTCTGCCAGCTCAGTGTCATAAAGATGTCAAGTATCACATGGGAATTGCGGTTTTTGACATTTTAGCACAGAGATATGAGAACCATATAGAGGGTTAATTTGTAGTAATCCTTCTAAACTTCTGTTACTTTATTGCTGAAGTGTCTTTTCTACTTTCTGTGAAAAGATCTGTATTCAGTTCGTAGTTTGATCTCTGAGTACTCACTGCAGGCCTTTATTTGTAGACTTTGTTTCTGGTACTGTATGCTCCGTGCCATCAGAACAGATTTTTCCTTTTTGTGCTGTAGTATTCCACGAGGAGCCGTACTCCATGGTTACTGAAATAAGACGCACATCTTTTTGCCACACTTTTACTGGTGCAGATGAAGGATTCGATGCTCGACCCTCCTGACAATTAATGTCCGTGTGAACCTGCAGTTAGTCAGATTGTTTAAACCTGAGTTGCTTTAACCAGATGACTTAAACCAGACTTTCCCTTAATGAAACCACAGTTACCCTGAAGCCGGCTATCAGGTTAATTCTATCCAGATAACTTGAGAAAATCCTGAATTAGTTAAACCTGTTTCGTGAAACAGCCCCCAGATGTGTGGGTATCCAAATAAAGCCACAATGCATGGAAGTGGAACCCTGATTCAGTGGTCAATAGTGGTCCTCCAGGCAATTGCCACGACACAGCAACTTAATTAGTGGCCATCGTCATGAAGCCTAGACCTCCCCATCCCTAGATTTATGTCCTCTATTCTCATATGGCATGACTGCCAAGCAGCAAGGAGAAAAGCCTGGGATGAAATTATCCATCTGGAACACATTTACATTTATTCAATTCTTAGAGGCTTTTTTCTAAGTGACCTACAGTAGCATCCGGTCAAGATGGAAAGATGCATAAAATAACAATAAAACCACAACAAAACAGCAAGTGCAGTATTATGTGACTGCAAGGATATTGCAGAATGTTAAGGATTTTCAGTGCTGCTTGACAGGAAGATGTAACAGAAGACCATCAACAGTCAGTGATGGTTAGTCACGGGCCTCTGGCATTAAGTCTATGCGGAAGAGATGAAATTCCATACCACAGAGATGAGATTTCTGGAAGATGGCGAGTGAGTCCATGGTTCTGACTGTTGTTCTAGTATGGGGGGGAGGGGCGGGTCTCCTCAGAGAACATCTGGGCCTAGGACTTGCAGCCCCTTAATGATGGCATTGCCAGCCAGCCTGAGAAACTAGATTGTAGTGCCCTAGTGGGAACATAGGGTCTGACAGTGGAGGCTGGCTGTTAGAGATCCATTGAAAGCCCTTTACAGTGTTTTAATCTGGTGCAGGTGTGAACGAAAGTCAACGCAGTGAAAGAGGGAGGTGAAATATGAGGTACTGGCCTGCTGCAATGTTCTGTATGAGCTGGTGTCAGCCGCTGATACATGCAGGCCGTCCTGCCAGAAGGGTGTAGCAGTAGCTCATAGGTACAGTATGTGATGGCAAATGTCTGGGAGAAGAGTGGAGTTGAGTAGGTGGTCGTGGACAGAAATTTCATATTTCTATAGAGCTTTCAGTCCGGCAGAGCTTGACCACCACACAAAACTCTGCCCCTAATTCAAGAGAATTAGGCTCGTCAAATAACCTTAAACCAGTTTTTGAGTTGGTTGACCACCACATAAAACTCTGTCCTCTGCGGAAATTTGATGGTGAATTTAGAGAGAGATGCTCCCTCTTCTCAAGAGAATTAGACTCGTTAAATAACCTTAAACGAGTTTTGGAGTTGGCACTAAAAGGAAGCCATAGGCATAAAAAGGAATAATGTGGAAATTTGTGAAACAAATTTAAGATAAACTATTTTTTATTGTTTATTGTTACTGTGACAAAACTGTAATTTTGAAGAAATTGCTTCACATTTTACCAGTGATTAAAATCGACATGCAGTATTTGCTAGCATGTAAAATATAAATGTGCTTACGTCTCACCACCTTAAGTAATGGTTTTAAGTTATTTAAGGATGCATCATCTGTTCTAGAGCAGTGTTCATTCTTGATTTTTTTAAGTTGGTAAAAGTTTACCAGAAAAAGTAAGGTTTTGTACATCTGTAAAAATCAATAAATGAGTAAATTATGTGTCCATTCATTTTCTTTGCTATTTTTTTCATAAATGTGATATATCCTGCAATATGTTCAGTATTCGGTGTGGACCTGCATTATTACAATAATTTATTATGCTCTTTATTCTGGTAATGGGATATTGACAAATTTTTCTAGGAGATGGGTTGTAACTTCTACAGTGTTTGAAGCATGTAGGATTTTACTGCATATACATGTATTAGCACTCAGGTAGCCGCCCAGACATGCTTAAAGCTCACAGACTGTAATGGACACTTGCTCTTCTGAAACTGCAGCTGCTGTCCAGGGTTATAGTTAACATTATACTGAGTATCTTTCATCACCCCTAAGGAATCTGCTGCTTTTCTGTATTGCCTTGCAGATATTTTGATACCAAGGCAAATTTCATAACAAAACAGTAGTAAACTAATAAAATGCTTTGGGAATTTTACATCCTTTTAAATTTAAAAATTTGACACTGTACATGTCACACAAGCATGCATTTAAATATGTCCAAATGTGCATGTGTAGTATTTAAAGTGATTACATGTTCTCTTAATTCTTCTGTTGTACGTTCAGAAAAAAAGAGGGAAGGCAGGGACACCAGGAACATGTTAAAACCAGACCACAGGGCTGAAGTTAAATTGGGCCAGAAATAAGATCAGATAGAGAAGCTGTTAAATCCATTTGCCAGGTGTTTGTACAATACCTCTACTTCCATATTCACTAACAAGTATTATCGTCATTTATTTTACAGACTTAATGTTTTGTATCTCTGAAAAATCATCAGCTACAGAATCAAAGAATGAAAAGATCTGAATTGGTCATTTGATTTCTTACTCGGGCCTTTTTTAACTAAACTTAATTTGAATCTGAATGCTAAAGTAGCTTTTTTAAAAGTTTTCCTTGTATCAGGAAATAACGCCATGGAACCTGCCTTATGTTTATAAATAGCATTTGTCTGTAACTCAAGCATACTGTATATTGGAGACCAGCAGTTGATGGAGGCTTGGCATATAATGTAGCTTTCTGGAATATTACTAGCTAACAGAGGATCAAGACCTGCTTTTAAATGTTGTTGACCTGAAAATATATACAGTAGGTACATATTTGTCATTAAGCGAGAATAGGTGGTTTCATGGGGTTAAACAGTTTTATCTATGACATTTAAATCATACTTGCTGTTTCTCAATGCTGCAGCTTTCATGAGGTGTGGTCACAAAAACCTACAGACAATCTACTGTCCGCCTTCTGTATCATATCAACATTCATTTTTTCCTTCCTAACTAATCTAAACAGAGTTTCATAGGGAAATCTAGACCTGGTGTGTTCGTGGACAATACACACACATTAGTCTTATTGGAGACCAAATGTAGTCTTGCAGACAAATAAAATTGCTTGACTCAATGACATATAAATAACAGAAGCTACAGTAGGTGACAAAATAACAGTGATACAAGTGAAATCTTTAACTGCATGTCTCCTTATCCGTCCCCGTTCCAAACTATAAAAATAGGAAGTCTGCCCTCCAACAAAATAAAAGAGGAAAAGCAGGAATAACTCCCATAATTCTCTTTGAAATTTTACAGATATAACAATCTTCCAAGTCACTAGGCAAGCATTATCTAAAATAGGTAAGCAAAACTATCTAAAACATGTCGAAAAGAAATCTTTATACAGCATCAGAAAAAATGCAAGGGGGTTAAGTGTTTCTTTGGATGAAAAATTAGGGGAAAAAAAGATTTCTGTTCACAAAGGGAGTAGTCAGTTATTCCAAAGCACATCCAAGTTGACCCCAACTTGTGCAACTAAGTGTCTTAACAAGTGAGTTCAGTATAAAAAAATACATCTACAGTAGTTCATAGGCAACAATTGCTGGATATATTATAAATGTTGTTCGGGGGGGGGGGGGGGAAGGTATTTTTTTTATTGTATCCCATTTGATTAAGTAAATCTTTCAGTTTCATAAACTTTTCTTAGGAAAAATAAATGGACTCTGTCCACCCGCGTGGAAAACTTGTACACCACACTGATCTAAGACAAATGACTGGACCCCAGCCTCTCTGACAGATTTACTGATGGTAATCTGAGTAACAATGCAACACAATTCCTGATTGAATGGACCAGAGAGTGTAATTTGCTTCAGAAGCAGTTTTATAGCAGTGTAGTAGAAAAGCTTGAAAATAAACACTCGGGACTTGTAAGCACTTCTGAATGATTGATCTTGATAGACCCTATGTTCCCCCTCCACTTCCCAGCCCTGCTGTACCAAACTACACAGGGATTGTTTCTTTTAAGTGCCTGACTGGATTTTCTCATTCACTTCCTTCAGCAGTAACGCTGTGCGACTGTAGTTACAACAGGAGCAGTCCTCCGGCTCGACAACCAGACTCATCTGTTTTTCTGTATGAGTGATCATTTTTGTTTTCTTTTTACTTCCATTTCCTCTCTTGAGACCAGTTGCAGTTTCTAAGAAGGTAAACTGACATCTGAGCATTTACATCTGCACCTGTCGCAGTGATCTGTGAGCTTGCTGCCATCATTGCAGCTGTAACACTCAGCACCTGCTGCAACAACAGATTGGCCATTTAGCTAGCTCAGGGGTGAAAGGGCGTCTTTCAGTTTCCTCTTATTTGCAAAGGAAGCAGCAAAGAGGCAATCTTTTTAGAATAACTGATATCTCAAACAACTCACCACCATTTAGGTGAAATAAAAAATAGCAGGGGGGCAGACAGAGTTAATCCACTGTTATCTCTGCACTATGCAAAGCCTCTAGGCACAGCTGATTTTATTTAGGGCTAATCAAAATCACTTCAGTTGATGGCAAATTACCTTTGTACATGATTTGGAATGTCACTGGTTAAATCTGAGCACAGTCACAACCGCCTTTATAAAGGTGTGCACACATGCACATTTTTATTTTTCCTAAAAATCATCCGTTTTGTTTTTCACTTAAATATTGATGGTTACAAGATCTTATTAAAGGCGAAAAAGGTCTGACCTGATTTGTCTTGGTTTCAGCCTTTACATCAGCAGATGCTGAAATTTCAATAAGGATGTGTAGACGTTTGCTATCCAGTGTACATTCTGTGATGGATGAAAGCATTCTGCAGAATACACCTAGCCCTGAATATTTTTCGTTCTCGATTTTCACCCCTTTCAGGTAAATTACTGTATAACAAGGGCAAAATTTTGTTTAGAATTTGAGTGGAACTGACTTGTAGCCTTAGTATTCCATGACATTTCTGAGACTGCCCCAGAGCATGTTCACCTTTTCTCATGTCTTGTCATCTGCTTTCTCTCAGCAGCGCTCTTCATTTCCACAGGTGTGTGAGCGGTAAGGTTCAGTTTAATGTAGGATGAGAAAGACATATGGCCCTTTTTAGGCCTAGAAAGCAAAGCTAAATTCATAACAACATTAATAATACTACTAATTATACTACTAGTAGTAGTTCCTTGCTGTTTTGGAGTGTGCTTTTTACATAAAGGATGGGTTCATTACAGAAGTGGTATAACTGGGCTTATAGCAGTGAATGTAATCAACTTGCTATATGAGTATATCAGTTTGGGATAGAAAATTCATTGATTTTTGCTAAAAAAGACTGCTAAATATTTAAAGAGTAGTAAAGATCTCATTAAAACTAAGTGAGAGTGGGCCTGATTAGTGGTGGGATGGGAGACCTAAAGAAGTTCTGGGTGATTGGTGGGCTGGTGGGTGGGACTCTGGACCTGAATTTCCAGTGAAAACCAGTGGTCTGGCATGTAAACGAGGATACTGTGCTGTAGGAGGTGCTGTCCTTCGGAGGAGATGCTAAACCATACTGACCTTTCATGGTCACTAAAGATACCACAGCAGTCTTTGTGAGAATGTAGATGTCTTGACTTAATTTTCTACCACACCTGCACAATCTGGTCTACTTTAAGGAGCCTCTTAATTCAGTCATTGAAGCTTTTTCTCACTTCTCTACCAGATCTGCTATACTGTATAGTGGTGTAGCTGGCACACAAGTTCTGGTGCTCAGTATGCACAGCTCAGGTGTATACTGTACTTAAATTGTGGAAGAAGTTGGTATCTTGCTAACTGTAAAAGCACTTTAGGAACTTTTCTAATGAAAAGTGAAAAATGCTTTATATTGAAATATATTACGAGCTCATTAATGGTCTTAAGATTGTGTTTCTTCACTCTGCCCTACCCCATAGTGCAATCATTTGATGTACATTTTTAAAGTATTTCAGATCTGCAGTTGGCAAAGATTTTCTTTTAAAGCCAGTTAAAACAGGTTTTGTTTTCTATATTTAGCCCATTCCTTCTAATCAGTAAGTGTGAGTTCCCTTTTTCCAATCTTTATTTTTAAGAAACTGCAAAAAAGGAATCACTTAGTCTTAATTTTGCGCCTGTTTCTTTTTTGGGTTTGATGCAGGATTTTTATCAAAAGGGAATCAAGTTGCTCATTTGAAGATTTGTACTAAAGTGTTTATAGTGCATTTGTAGAGAAAGAGGTCCTGAAAATACGTTAGACCTGTAAGAATATACCAACTGTAAATGTGCAATATTTATTCAGTTTAATATAAACATTTAATAGGAGAATTCAATTATTTATTTTTATGCATCTTAAAATAGAGCCTATTGAGTGTTCTGTGTGCACATTTGGCATCAAGGATGTAAAATCTGTTTACATAGTGCTACTTTACTTTAGAGGTAATTTGAATGACTGCAGAGGAGAAATGTGTCTCTCAGCCTTAGTTCTGTGTTGTAATGGCAGTGACCTTACACCAGGGGACAACGTAAAGCTGCAATTGAGCTTGCTTGAGTTGCACTCGGCTTGCCAGAATAGGTTTCGGCTGCCTGGAGACTCTGAATAGGATGAAGCAGTTAGAAAATGAGTGGATGGATGGCGCTGCACTCATTTTCACAAGCATGTACTGCAAATGGGTATGTACAGCAAGTAGAAGCTCTTGATATGGAAAGCCCCTCCCTTGGTGAGAACTGTCTCTCTTTGAAATCATGCAATTAAGATAGTTCAGGCGGGTGGTTGCGTCAGCGTGCGTAGTCTGCAAAGGAACAAGTACAGTAACAATGCTGAAAAAAAGAAGTAAGAAGGTACAACATTTCGGCCTTGGAGCCTTCCTCAGGTGTGAGGCTGAAGGCTCCATGGCCGAAATGTTGTGTTTTCTTTCTTCTCTTTTCAGCATGGAATAAACCTATACAATTAAGATGTTTGTGTATGTTTTTTAGTATAACAAAGTGTGTGTGGTAGACTCCGGCACGTTCACTGATACAGGTCTATATTCGTGTGGAACATGGAGTCGGCGTGTTCATCAGTGGCTGTACTTTGCATTCAGAACAGATCATTCATCCGTACAAACACGCAAGAACAGTTGTGGGTGTGTATACACTTTTTATATGTTTTTAATAATTTTGTGAAGTGCCTCTTGTAAAAAAAATATAATATGAGCTATTATACTTATATATATATTACATGTGCTGTTTTTAAACATCTGATTTTATCATTTTCAACAAGGCCTTGTCCTTGTTGAACTCTTTAAAACTTTTCCCCACGTATTCAATAATGAAATTTGACAGCCAAATCAGTTCCAGTAATCTAAGAGGATTATTGAGCTACGCCTGGTTTATCATTTTAGCTGCTGATTTAAGTATGTTCAACTTTAAATACATGAGATTTGTCCTGTAGACTTATACAGTATTATAATATTAATATAAACTAAATATGTCAAATGTGCATTTAATTATTCAGACAGATATAATGGTTATATGATTCTTTATTTAAATACATTATGGCTAACCGATATAATAATTTGAAATCGGACAATACTGTAGTTCTTGGTTAACTTAATGACAGTGCAGTGCAGTTTATTATTTAATAAATAGGATTTTTCCTATTTCCTATAGGACATGAATCTGTTAACATACTGTTTGGAAATGCTATTTTTATGGACTAAAATATATAAAAAATATTTATAGAAATATGGTGTAGTCTGTATGATCTTGATACTACATGTTATTAAATATATAAACCACTGAATACTCTGTAGACGATTATGGTCTGACAAAAATGAGCTTTTTTTCATATGAGGTTTCCTTAACTCCTTAAATTTATGGAGTACTCTTCCAGATCTCTTAACAGTGTTGGTACTGTACTTTGCACAGTGTTTAAGATCTATAGACCATAAAATTGTCTGTGTAAAGCTATTGGATTGTAAGTGTGTTGGTGGATCCACAAAGGATGTTTTCTTTGCATTTTGTTGTAAATATAAAATAATACATTTCTTTTTAAAACATTTTATCACCTTAAAAAGAAAAAAAAATCAATGACTACAGTTACATTTTATCATGTGTAGCTCAGTCATTCGGGGTGCTGTGAAAATTGTGGCTTTAGTGTTAAGTATTCATTTTTTTCTTCCGGTGCTTTGAAACATATTTGGAAATTACACACATACTCAGAACAATGGGCTGACCCACAGGGCATCTTAGTGTTGGTTACTAAAATCGCTACGGGATGCATTGTTCCTGCAAATATAAATCACAACAGCTTTTCCCATTGGGAAATAAAAAAATCACTCTGCAGAGTTTCTGAATAATATTTCATTGTGTACATAAAGGCTACTTTCAGGCAGTATTACTGTACTGACATTTCTATTACAGTCCCTTGTTTGCACAAAGGCATGAACACGCACAGATACACATATTCATTTCACAAACGCTGAAAATATATCAGTCCCCAAGATAAGTGGTTAATGTGCAAGAACTGCACTTTTTAATGTTACCACGAAGATGAGCCTGTTGTAAAAAAAAAAGGACTGTATTCTGTACACAAAAAAAATAGGGATGGCATGACAGGTTCAATATACAAATATAACAGCTTTAAGATGTTTTCACAAGAAAATACAGTGCTTTCATATTAACCTCGGGTACATTTCTTAGAAGTTTTGAGGAAGATGCATCTAACTTATTGGTAAAAATTTGAAAAAAATACAAAAAATAAAAGCATTAGTAGGAAATGTTACCAAGGGGAGAGTTCTGACAGAACTCTCTATAGAAATGTGTTACTGGAAGCAAATTGGGACAGAGAAATGGATCCCCATTTTGTACTAAAAAAATGAATTGAAAAACAATTAATAATCAGCTGGCGGGGAAATGTTTTGTTTGTTTTATTTTAAAAAAGTGATATTTCCTGTCAAAAATAAAATACGAATGCAAAATTACAACATGTACAGGTAGTGGACAAAAATGAAAACACTCATGTAAAGTGATTTAATAGGGTGTTGGGCCACCATGTGTGGCCAGTATGGTCTGAACAGTAATAGAGTCTACCAGTGTCTGGAATTCAGCAAGAAGGATATGGCTCCATTCTTCTACAAGACAGTCATTCAAGTCGGGCCTGGTTGATGGAAGTAAAAACGCCATTTGAGGTGTTGCCCCAGAGTATCCCATAAATGCCCAATTGGATTCAGATCTGGTGACCGAGAAGACCATGACATAATGAAAAGATTGTTACCGTTTGGGGGTGGGGGGTCAGTGTTTGCACTTCTCAAGGTCCGAGAAACATTGAGTGGGAATGGAGAGGTTTAATGAGCTGTTGGTGCTCTGAGATATAATGATCAAAAGGGATCTTCTGGGCAATTACTCTGGTTAATCATGGTAAGAATAAACATTGAACACCCAGAAAGATAGGATAAGAAGACACAGGAGAGACAGTCGGGTTTAGACTGAGAGGTTGAGCAAAAGCAGGAGGGGAACAGAGAGACTAGGGAGATAGGAGACTGGAGGACCCTGTTAAACCTTAAAAGACCAGATTCTATGTAAGCATTTAAAGTAACAGAACTCTGATTTCCTTTATGAGGATTTTCCCAAGCTAAAGACCTTCTCTCCTTGTTATAGATGCATTTTTAGAATAGAGAAATAGATTCCCATTTACTTTGGAGCCTCCAGATTTATAGGAAGGGAGATTTTAGTCTAGGCTGTATTTTGTTTTATTTAGGATACAGGGTTATCTTTCCTGTTGACTTGTTTTGGCATTATATAGCATTTCTATATAATGTACCAGGTTAGCAGTCTGGATTTTTTGGGGGCGGTGAAGACGTAGACCTCCAAGATGCATTGTTTTGTAAATATTGTAACTTGTGTGTTTTATGCTGTGTAGAATTGTTCGTTGGTTATCTGTGTAAATACATTTCTGTTCGTCCTAGCTTTCTTTTCATTTTTACTCTTTCGCCAGAGCTTTACCAGAAAATGAAAACTCAGGTGCCTCAAACTATACCATTCACTCAGGTATATTCTTGGCATATTTGCGACAATTGGGGGCTTAATTATTTGTTAATTATTGATTTTCCCACTCTGTATTGCATGCTTTCTTAACCCTCTGTGCTGTCAGTGCCGTGTCTATCAAGCCATTGAGCGAATGCACGTTCTCTGTGGATAAGGGCATTGACAGGAAACAAATGCAGCAACATGGAGTGAAGATGATCACTCAGTACTATTAAATTGCAGCTAGCGTTGACCTTGTCTTCTAAGAGAATGGAGGAACCCGAACTATGGCAGGAAAATGTGCTTGACAACATTACGGAACAACAGAACCCTTCACTGTTGAAACCAAAGCAGTCAGGGCTGTAGAGTTCTTTAGGTTTGCACTACATGTGCACTCATCTGATTGTTAAGAACGTGACAGAGGAGGATTCATCTGATCATATCACATTCGTTCACTATTCAGTAGTCCATTGCCTGTGCTCTTTGTACCACTGGGCTCATAAATGTGCGTCCCCAGGCTAGCTCAGTGGAGCTCTTGGAGAACCACATTGATGAAACTGGCTGTTTGCTCCCCTGGTTGACGTTGTCAGTCAATTGATCTGTAGCAATTAGTGAAGCATTTACAGTATGTAGTTTGCAGAAGAGGCCAATCAAAGAGTGAAGGTCGTGGAGATGGCAGCAATAGGGGGCGCCATATTTCATTGCAGAATGAGTTTCAGAGATTGTCCTGTAAACCATACCACATTAGTCCAAGATGGGGAGCGTGGACATGAACTAATATAGGCCTAGAGAAATGGGGGAAGTAATATTTGAAGTTAAATCAAGTCTAGACTTGACCGTAGCTTGTAATTTATGAATATGATTTTTGAAAGTTAAAGATCTATCAAGCCAGGTGCCTAGATATTTATTAATTTTGACTTGTTACTCCTTTGTTTTACCTGAAGTAAAAATTGTGATTAATGGAGTAATTTACAATATTTAAACTTAAATAGCAGAAATTTAGTTTTCACAGTTTAGAAGAAGCAGTTCACAGAAAGCCCGATTAATTATATTGAAGTTGAGCTGCAACTATTAAAGGTGACTTGTATAGATGTAAATATAGATGGAGGACCAGGATAGAAACTTGTTGGTCTACTTATCTGACTTAATGAGGTTGTAAAACAAATCTGTTAGATTTTACACCCTGTATCCTAAAAACCACATATTGGGTGTAACAGTGACAAAAACCTTAAATACATGTATTAAGGGAGCTGCACAAATAATACTTTTAGCAAGTTATGATAACATCATTGAAAACTTTAATCACTTCTTTAACATGTTCATGTCTGGAACAAAAAGCAGACTGGAGGACATCACATATAATACAGATGCAGCCATTCAAAATGCGCGGGCGATACCGCATTATTTTCCGGTACGCTGTACGCAGTCTACCGCAAGCTACCGGTAAATACCGCGAGTTACCGGTAAATACCGCTAGCAAAATAATAGTATCCGGAATTTCCGCAAGGTGGAGCTAATAAAGCTCAACCTCTCATATTTGAGCTGTAGCCATCAAAGTCTTTAACGAAGATATTAATAATAGTATTAATAATAAATGACCTTGGACAAGCTGTAAACTCAAAGTATTGCCCTGGTCCACATTCTTTTTTTCATTGACCGTCTTTGTAAAAGTAACGCCACAGCATTTCGCAATCACGCATTTTTTTCCAATCATGCAAAGTACAGTGATTCACCATGCCTTTCACATGCTCATAAAAGAGATTGATTTAGGGACATAAACATATTACCGTATGCAAACTGTACTGTATACAGTATGTATATGTATATTTAATGTCTTAACTGTGCCCGTTTAAGTATTGAATATTCATATCTAATTTTACCACTGAAGGGAAATCTTAGTAGCTGAGCATAAAAACAATAGGAGCATACTGCAACGCGTGTGAAGGCCATAAACGATATTAATTTTGGAACATAAACATACAGTATATGGCTGGTCTCGGTACTTTAAAGAAAACATACACGAAACATGGTTTCATTATGACCAGAATCTTGAGATATTTTTAACTTGATTTACAGTATTTGAGAGGTATGTCTTAACACCGATACTACAGTGCTTAAGTACTACTCACGTATATGTTTCTAGGTTTATATTATGCATTTCATACGGTCAAATTACTTTTGAGCAACTAATAAGAAGCGCGAAACGGTATGCGTTTTACTTTCGTTTCGTGCTGGGACCCGTGGATTGATTAGAGATATCAAGTACATACAAGTCATTTTTTAAATGTAGTTCGTCTTGAAAAAATGTTACGAGTACATCATCTATCAACAATTACACAGGTTCTGTTTCCATATTGCGGATTTTGGTTACGTAATATTATTTTCTAGATTTCACGTTGTGAATATATGATTTGGGCAAACAGAGCCGCAAAGAAGTACATTATGGGTTGTTGTTTTTTTTTGCAGTTTTATCTAGAACAAGCGATGCTTAAACCTTTGTCTGATTCTTGTGAAACTATCCACACGACAGTTACAGTACCTAGGAGTTGACTTCAGTGATGTCACTGATGGGATGTTTCTAAAAATCCATCCTCTGTAAAACGTCTTCTCTAGTTATCCTCCATATGTATTCGCTAATGAAGCTGTGTGTTCTGAGCCTGGATCTCTACATTTCTGTATGAACCACCTTAGAGGGCTAAAGACAGCTTGTGTTTAAATTGAGTGTAAGGCAATTTATGCTTCTAAAGTCATGGTCAGCATTTTTGTACTGTGCTGTAAACTTGTTCTGTGCCTAGTCACATTATTTTATAGCGTTTTCATAGCGTTATCAAATCTGGTGGCGCTGTGTTAGTTTCCTGACTCCCATGTCACATGGTCTGTGATTGTAACCTGTAATACCGGTTTAATTCGTCACAGCCAGCACTCCGGTTGTAAAGTAGAAGCAGGCGAGATTTCCAGCGAAAAACACCTCCCCCTTCTTCAGGTGTGAGGGTCTTCTGCTCAGAATGAAACGCTAAAATGTAATGTAGGCTCTGAATGGGTTCTGACTTGCTTTAACAAAATATGTTTACAAATCCTTTCACCTGGCATTTTCGTAGTTAGAAATTATGGAACGCTCTGTTAAAAGCAAGGGAGTTTTTATGTCCGTTGCAGTTCTTTTGCAACATGAATATAATTATATCGTTATTAATTTCTTGAGATACGCGATTCCATATTATATTCCCTTTTAATCAAATTCTAAAAGTATGCTTGTTGACTCCGGTATCGCGTTAGTTAAAGACTTCGATGCTTAAAATGTTTAGGAGAAATGGAATACTGGTGTGTATGTTTTCTTTAAAGTACCGAGACCAGCCATATACTGTATGTTTAAGTTCCAAAATTAATATCGTTTATGGACTTCACACGCGTTGCAGTATGCTCCTATTCTTTTTATGCTCAGGCACTAAGTAAAAGGAGATGCTTCATATTGCTTGACTAATTTTAAAAACTAAGTTAGAAATGCAGACGCTCCCTCGGTGCGCTGCTCTGGTGCGCCGGCTCTTACACAGTGCCTGTCTGCCGTAAGCGTTACAATATACATACCCAACACTGCTTGTACCCATCTGTCATGCAAATAAAACACCTTGAATTGAATTGAATTGAGGGGAGAGGGGGGAATACTAAAGGCAATACTGGCTCAATACCCTCGATGGGCTTTGACGTGCTAATGCGTTGGTTTAACAGTCCGGGTGTGGCAGGCTTCCAATGTCAACTCGACTCGATTGGAAGACAATGAACGTATTTTGTGATATTTAGAAATATAAATTTGTTTGGTGCGAGTGAGGTTTTATTTAATCTCTGACCAAGGGAAACGTTTCATTTTTTCAAAGAAATGTTTGTTAAAAAATAAAGTCATAGTTCTATGGGATTCAATCACAGACCATGTGACAAGGGAGTCAGGAAACTACTCTAACACACAGCGCCACCGGATTTAATAACGCAATAAAAACGCTATAAAATAATGTGACTAGGCACAGAAAAAGTTTACAGCACAGTACAATAATAAATGCTGACCATGACTTTAGAAGCATAAATTACCTTACACTCAATTTAAACACAAGCTGTCTTTCTGTATGAACCTCTAAGCTGGTTCATACAGAAAATGTAGAAATGCATTAGCCTGATTATGATTAAAAAACACATAATTAAACACGCGTTTGCGATTTAAATCAGAACACGATTTAAATCAATATAAATGTTTATATTGTAACGCATACTGTCCAGCCTCCATTTCTCTATAAAAATTTACTCTGTTGCACACACACACACAATAGAAGGAGGAACCGCTGTCAGAAGGGAAGATATGTTCAAAATATCGCAAATATCGTTCATGTTGCGATATTTTGAAATATAAAAGTCAATTTATTGTCCATAATATCGCTATTCTATTTTTTCGAAGAAATGTTTGTTAAAAGAAAAGTCCGGCACCAGCTGGATTCGATCACACAACCTCCCAGTTGCTAGTCACGCACCTAGACCAGTCGGCTAGAAGACAGCTCGCATGAACAGGCAGGCGAAAAAGCCCTACACAGCCCTGTCGCAGCACACGAATACCGTTATTAAATTCTTTAGATACGCGATTCCATATTATATTCCCTTTTAATCAAATTCTAAAAGTATGCTTGTTGACTCCGGTATCATGTTAGTTAAAGACTTCAAAGCTTAAAATGTTTAGGGAGAAATGGAATACTGGTGTGTATTTTTTTCTTTAAAGTACCAAGACCAGCTACAGTATATACTGTATGTTTATGTTCCAAAATTAATATCGTTTATGGCCTTCACACGCGTTACAGTATGCTCCTATTCTTTTTATGCTCAGCTACTAAGATTTCCCTTCAGTGGTAAAATTCAATATCTACAACGGGCACAGCAAAGACGTTTTTACTGTAAGTCTTTCTACGACAGACCAACGGACCACGAGTGCCCCTGTCGGTCAACCAATCACGTACTGCGGTGCCACGCGTCATCTTGCGTCATACTGAGCGACGTCACCTGCGGTACGTGTCTGTGACGCGCACTTTGAATGGCTGCATCTGTATAATTGCTTTTAAAAAAGGCAATAAATGCCTTTTGGTATTTTTTCTGTTACCGTTTTTGCATATACGTCTGTAGAATTTAAGGTGTGACTTTCATTCTTTTTCAAAAAGTAGAACAAGTGTGAACTGTGAGTGTGCTGGGATTTCAGCTGTTTTAAAGGACTGTTAATAAGCGGCTCAGTGGAGCACAAATTGTATACTGTAACCAGCATGTTGTAGTATAAATAGTTCAGTACAGTCACATGTAGTAAAAATAGTTCAATACAATCACAGCTAGCAGATTTATTACTTACGTTTTTTATAAAGCTGATCTAGTACATCTTATTCAGTAACTTGAAGGGGCCTTAATAAGCATTACAAAGTATCAACCCGCCAAACACGCTATTGCCATCAATGAAAGTTCATTAAATAATTTAAATATATATTTTTTGTCGCAACATTATTTTTCTGTATAATTAAAGCTGCTAAAGAGAAGGTAATGATTTGTTCTTTATAATTTGCTTTATTGGTCTTGCTTCGCAGGATAGGAATTTGTTGGCTTTAACATCTCATTTTTTATACCTTCTAGTGGCTTGTGTTCATTTATTTCTAATTAGTCAGAAGGAATGGTAGTTAGTTGGGTTCATTATAATTTACCAAGCTAGACTCTTTAGCATTATTAAAATTGACCTCTTGGGGCTAAACCAATAACTATTGAGATTTTTTCCTACAAATCCCATACATTTGCCTGTATGTCTCCCAACGTTCAGTCAGTGTTGCTGGTCACTGTTGCAGGGCCAGGCGGCATTTGGGAAATGGTCAGCTAAAGACATATTGTAATTCATTTGAAAAATGTATTGTTTCTAAATGAATATGTTCAACTTTGCTGGGACTGGAGGACTAGTGTCTGTTTCAGTCTCCAGGAAATTAAATACAACACCTAATTTCTGCAGGCAGCCTGTTCCTTGGAGGGATATTGTTTACTCTAGTCCCACGTTTACAAGAGATGGGGCAGGTGGCTCTTGTTTGAGTAAGAAACAGTCCAAAGGCTTTTTCCCTTCAGAAAGAAATCTTCAAAAAAAGCTGTCATCATTTAGCTGCATTCACTCTGCAGGGGGCATAGTTGACACAGTCTGTTTTCTTATTGATTTTCACGAGCTCCAGTACTGCTGTGCTGGGCAGATTTGATTTCTTGCTGCACTAAAAACTGCTGCATCTGTAGAATTTTTCTCTCCTCTTTCACTGTGCCTTTTCAGAACGTTCCAAATATAAACATCAATACTGCATTTCTTCTTTTCTTATTGCCTGCCTTCTGTGTTACAAAACATGTACCCCAGTTACAAAACATTGAATGTAAGTCCCATAACAGTATTACAACATATAAAGCTGTTAATGGCATTTGCCTCTGTACAAAGGCAAGCCAGTGTGTGCTTATGGCTGCTACTGTGTCTTAAATTTATATGAGTGAATCATCCTGTGCGATTAGAGCTCAATTACTATCTCCTAAAATTTATTTATTAAATTTTTTATTGCTGTCGTACATGTGTGGACAAATACCATAAGATCAGTAATATGGGTATGCTGTTTTTCCTCTACAAAGATTGTAAAACATTTAATCCATTCCTGCATAATTACAGAGGCTACAAAACAGGATCAAGAGTTCAACTTTGAAGAGCAGGAAGAGAAGGCTAAGGCTGGAGACCCAAAGGCTCAGACTGAAGTAAGCTATCTTGCTGTGAATTCATAATGCTTGAGTGCTTCCGATGTGTAATTCAGTATTGGTTTTGGATAACAACCCTTATGAACTGTAGTTGTTCAAGAGTTAAAGGAAATATCAGTTACAATTATGTATAAAATTAGGATTTTTATTTTTTGTGTGTGCGTGTTTACTTATTCAATTGTTTCAGATATAATTGAATGCTTTAACCCACATACTGTAGAGCAGAGATCTATCAATTCTTTCTTTCCCTCTGCTCCTGGTTACAGAATGACATAAGTATTAGCTTTCTTCCCCATCCATGTAGGGTTATAAAGTGAGCAAAAATTGCCTGATAGACATTCATTTAAAATATTTTCCTTATTGTGTCAGTATCATAGGTAACCATTCCAGCTATATGGATGTAAAGAGAATCTAATTGATTGAGAGAAGCAAGGTATATGGTCCAGCTCTTATGATTTTAATGAAATTCATTAAATTTTATTTTTTGTGCATTTCCTATGCATTACAGACAAGTCTTTCTTTAACAGTGTGACGTTCGTGGCTGACATACTGTACCTTCTGAATGCATCATCCCTTAGCACGTCAGTGAACTGCCAAGTCATGTTTTTTCAGTTTTAATTTATTTTGTTTAGATATGTGCCAAAGAATGGAAAAATAAAACTATAAACTCTTTGCTTTAAACGGGTAACTCTTGAATATGATACTGAAATGTTTTTCTTGCTCCGTGCACATAACCTTTAAAAGTAAAATGGTTTACACACTGTCTCCACGTTTACAGAACTGGTGAGAGCTTGTTTTAGTCCACCATAGTTTATGAATGGCCCAGTGAAAAATGATAATACTGACAGAATTTATTCAATTTTTGCTGACAGTTGAAACTGTTGAGGTCTGTTATTGTCATTATATTGTTTTCTGTGATCATTGCTGTTATACAGTTCAGGTGGGTAGCTGCGTCAGCATGCGTAGTCTGCAAAGGAACAAGGAATAGGTTTATTCCATGCTGAAAAGAGAAGAGAGAAAACACAACTTTTTGGCTGTGAAGCCTTTCTTTAGGTGTGAGAAAGACAGGGCAGACAGCAAAGGTTAAATAGGACAGAAGAACAAAAGCTGGGAGAGGGGAGGAGGCAGGAGGGGCAGAGAGGCCACTCAGGAAGTGCAAAGTGCAGAAGGGTGAAGAAAGGTGTGAAGTCAAAACCTGCATGAGAATAGAGAAGATTACACGAAAATAAGTCGGTCATTGAGGGAAGGGGGATAGCATGAACCTAGTTTCAGGATGAGTTTCATTTCTGTTGTTTTTCTGTTATGGGAGTTGAGAAACCCTTCTTTGAGAACAGAGACAGATCAGTGTGATCATGGCCGTCTGAGGTGAAATGAGAAACTATGGGCTTGGAGAAATCTTTAATCTTCACAGCCCCTAACATGTTCTCTGAAGTGGTCTCCTAGTCTCCTTCTGGTTTCCCCAACGTAGATAGCTGAGAATTTTTTGCAGGAGATACAGTAAATGAGGGTGCTTGAGGTACAGGATGTTGTCTGGGTGATCCGGAATTGAACTGAGGGGCCCTGAATGAGCATGTTGTTAGATATGTATTTGCAGAGTTATGTTGCAGGGGAAGGTGCCTGGTGGGGATGATTTTTGAGTGCGGTCAAGGGAGCTGTGAACCAGAAGTTTACGTAGATTGGGTGGTCAGCGGTATGAGATGATTGGGTGGTTAGAAAAAAGGGTACCAATGGAGGGATCGCCCTGTGAAATGGAGTAGGTGTTAATAATGGTTCTGGGGATAGAAAGTGTGTTAGAGTGGTAGGGAAGCACCAAAGGAATGCGGTTGTGAGACCGGGAGTTCCTGGTCGAGTTGATGATCCGAGGGCTGTTTTTGGCCCGGGTGAGGGCCCTATCAATAACCTGGGTGGGGTATCCTCTGTTGATTAAAAAAGAATACAATTTGAGTTCTTGGTTCTGGAATCCCATGTCGTCACTGCAGAGTCAACGTAGCCTGAGGAACTGTGAGAAAGGGAGAGTTTTTGATGTGAGTGGGATGAACAGAGCTGTACAGGAGAAAGCTGTGTAAATCTGTGGGTTTGTAATAGACCAAGGATGAGAGTCGTGGATGGTAAGTAGATAAATTTATGTCTAGAAAAGGAATTGTGGTGAAAGATACTGTATGTTAACTGTATATTTGAGGGACTGTATTGCTGTTATACAGTGCAATCCCTAAGTATTTGGACAGTGAAAGATATTTTGTTGTTTTGGCTCTGTACTCCAGCACATTGGAATTGAAATGAAACAATGACTATGAGGTTAAAGTGCAGAATCTCAGCTTGAATTCAAGGGTATTTACGTCTATATTGGCTGAACCATATAGGAATCACAGCCCTTTCTATACATAGTCCTCCCATTTTAGGGGACCAAAAGTAATCGGACAATTGGCTGCTCAGTTGTTTCTTGTCCAGCTGTGTCTCGTTGCATCATTAGTTGCTAACAAAAAGGTCTAGAGTTGATTCTAAATATGGCATTTGCATCTGGAGTCTGTTGCTGTTGTCTTTCAACATGAGGACCAAAGAAGTGTTAATGCCAGTAAAGCGCGTCATCATGAGGATGAAAAATCAAAATAAATCAATTGGAGACATAGCCAAAACTTTAGGTGTGTCAAAATCAATTGTTTGGTACATTGTTAAGAAGCAAGAACGCACTGGTGAGCTTACCAATAGCAAATGTCCTGGTAGACCATGGACGACCACAGTAGTGGATGAGGGAAGAATACTTTCAACCATGAAGAAAAACCCCCTTTCGACTGTTGAACAGATCAAGAACACTCTTCAGGTATAGATGTGTCAAAGACTACCATAAAGAGAAGAATACACCAGCATAATCTCAGAGGGTTCACCACAGGATGCAAACCACTGGTAAGCCTCAAGAACAGAAAGGCCAGGTTACAGTTTGCTAAAAAGTACAAAAAAGACTGTAGAGTTTTGGGACCAAGTCTTATGGACAGATGAGATGAAGATTAACCTGTACCAGAGTGATGGAAAGAGGAAAGTATGTTGAAAAAACGGAACTGCTCATGATCCCAAGCATACCATCTCATCTGTGAAACATGGTGGAGGTAGTGTCATGGCTTGGGCATGTATGGCTGCCAGTGGAACTGGCTCACTTGTCTTTATTGATGGTGTGAATTCTGAAGTGTACAGAAGCATCAGCTCAGATCCAACCAAATGCCTCAAAACTCATTGGACGGCGCTTCACCTTGCAGCAGGACAATGACCCCAAACATACTGCTAAAGCAACTATGGAGTTTTTCAGGGCCAAAAAGTGGAATGTTCTGAACTGGCCAAGTCAGTCACCCGACCTGAATTGAGCATGCATTTCACTTATTGAAGACAAGACTGAAGGCAAAAGGCCCCCGAAACAAGCAGGAACTGAAAATGGCTGCATTACAGGCCTAGCAGAGTATAGATACCCAGTGTCCGGTGATGTCTATGGTCATACGCTTCAGGGAGTCATCGATTGCGAAGGATTTGCAACCAAGTACTAAACATGACCATTTTATTTAAGATTATGCTAATGTGTCCAATTACATTTGGTCCACTGAAATGGGGGTGGACTATGTATAAAAAGGGCAGTGGTTCCTATATGGTTCACCAAATATAGACGTACTGTATATACTGTAAATTGAATTAAAGTTGATATTCTGCACTTTAACCTCATAGTCATTTTTTCATTTCAAATCCAATGTGCTGGAGTACAGAGCCAAAACAACAAAAATTGTCACTGTCCAAATACTTATGTATGTGTGTTTACTGTATACTGTATTTTGTTTTTATTTTCAGCAGTATCATTCACCAGGATCTAGTATCATTTACAGTTTGTTTCCATTAGCACTTGGTATTGTAAAGAATTGCAAGATTGTCAATGGGTTTTAGATTGAATATTCCACTTTGCTGATTTTTTTACTGCAAAATATATTTGTGAATTAGGCTCTAATAAAAAAAGAGCTTCTTGCTTTTAAGACTTTTAAATGTACAAGCTTAATAGTTGCGTGTTTCCATTAATGTATAGAAATCTTGTCACAACTAGAGCTACAGCCTGCCGTGTTCACACAGCTCTTTAAATGCATTTTTACATTACGGTGGATTAGCGGAGTCATTTTCAGCTGAACAAAAAGGGACTTGAAATGAAGAAGTCTGGTATTACTTTGTCATTTCATGTAAAGATCAATAAAAAAGCAGTATTAAACATTTGTGTTAAGACTCAGTTTGAGGCACTAGATTGTCGATGGCATTTCTCTTTTTATCTTTTGGATAAAAATGCCCTGTCTTCAGCATATTACTTCTCTGCTTTAAAAGTAGAAGTACTTGAGACATGGCTTGAAATAGCTTCTTTATCTGATAAACCCTGATACCTATTTCTTTCAGATAATAAGATTGCCTCTCTTGGGTTCCTTTTTGTATTCTGCTGAGCTGTCATATGTGTTTAAGAAGCAAAAACTGAATGTGAAGATACTTCTTCTGCTTTGTGGGATTTATTTTAAACTGTTTTAATAAACCTGAAAAGGAAAACCTGTCAGAAATATATTTTCTTCTGCACGTTTACACATTTGTATTCTTATATTGCCTTTTTTGAAATGATAAATTGATGTAAAGTACAAATTTAATTATCTCAGCTGTAATACTTCTTAACCCCCATTACTGGCATCTAAATAATTTATATACAGTATATACACTAGTTCAAATCACATACTGTATGTTACATTTTAATGCCTATTTATATGCAATGTCTTCTGTTTGTTTCCCATCACATATCTTTTCATGAAATACAGTTCACTCTGCTGCACATCTCAGTTATAGTTATATATCTTCAGTTATATGTTATTATAGTTTAGTTGGTTGGAAGTGGAGGGGTGTTTACATTGCTTCAGATTTCTCCTGGTGGGCATACCTTGATTCTAAAATGGTTATTTCAGTTTTCTGAAATGTATAGCATTCTCTACTAGCAAACTAAGAAAAGTATGATCCCTTACTTATGTACCATTTGAATTTGAAGTATTTTACCATGTCTACCATGTTTACCATGAATGAATGATATATCTATTACATTGCTAGCAATGGGGTCCATATTCAGTATTTATTCTGTATTCCATATTCTGTATTTACGATGTAAGTAGAGGAGGAATAACATTGACATGTTCTCTGTTACATAATCTGACCTAAAATTCTAGATAGGAAGTCGTCAATAAAAACATTTAATTTAATTTGGCTTATCTGGAAGCTGTGTATAATGTAGTGTATCGGCTTCAACAACATTCCTGGGTAGCTTGTTCCATTTTCCCAGTAAAGAAGTGTCTCCTGTTCTGCTGAATCTCCACGATAACCTTTCATGTCAAACATTTTAAAGCACTGTACTACATACTGTACAAAAAAATAAATTTCCTGGAAAAATCTCTGCTACAGACGGAAAGATTTGTTGCAAAACTGTTTTTTTAACATGAGTTTTAAAATCAAACAGTAGAGGACCATTGCATTTTGTTTCTGCACAGGTAAAGCTGAATATGTTCAAGTGGTAGAAAGTTCTATCAAATTTCAGAATGTTCTGTCGACTTCGATCAATTTACAAGAGAAAATCAAGCCTCAAAGCCCAGAGGGTCTTCTCATTCAAGTCACTTTTGTTTGTATAATGTGCGCACGTGGTCTAAGACAGAACATAAAATTGAATTTCAAGGCCTGCCCAAAAGAGTCCCTTAAATGTAACATTTCCATGTCTTCTGTTGCAGATTGGCAAATATTACTTGAAGTTAGCAGAGGAGAAGGATGAAGAGCTGAACAATTGCAATGCCGTAAGCTGGCTTCTTCAGGCTGCAAAAAACGGCAGGAGAGAGGCCGTGAAGTTGTTGCGACGCTGCTTAGTAGAAAGAAGAGGTGTGTAATTTAGCCGAGTTTATGTTTGCCTTATACCATTGTTTGTGCATCACATCTTGGGATGGATGTGTTTTGTGGAATTATGTCATCCTGCTGCTTAGTGGCTCCAGATGTTATCTAGCGGGGTCATTTTGAACATTTTCCACCTTAACTGGAATGATTCATGCTCTGGCCATTTTCTGTAATGGTAGCACTTATTTCTGACATGTTGGTATTGAAACAGCAACAAACCCTTTAGCCAGCATCATTAAGAAACAGTGTGCGACCTACGTTTGTTTGTTTTTTCCCACGTATTTCATATATCCGTTTGTGTTCTAGCTTTTATGGCTGACTTTTTATCGTAATTTAAAAAGAGGGTTTTAGAAACGTTTATTGGTCAGGTACAGAGAGAGCCCTGTAAAGTGGAAGTGAGCACCCCTGATGGAGAAATTTGAAAAAACACAAATAGTCTTTTAATAAGGGTTCATCATACAGACATATAGACATCATGCAGATATTTGAACTGTGGACATTGAAGTATGGAGTGAAAATGTGACGGTTCATCTATAGTGCTATAGTATTTCAAAGTGCTGTAAGACATGTGATGGGCTCTCCCCCTTATCACTGCATAACAAAATGAAGAGGAAGCTAAAAACTTATTTGTGGTTTTGACAGCATGTTGGTGTCTCTTTCGACAGGAAGGCAGACGTATACAAACAGTATATTTTTGAGCTGTGGTGTCATTAGTGACTTTACTCTGTGCTGTTTGTAAGGAATCACAACAGAAAACGAGGAAGAAGTGAAGAAACTGTCTTCAGAAACTGATTTTGAACGGGCTGTGAGGAAAGCTGCACTAGTGATGTATTGGAGATTAAACCCCGAGCGGAAAAAAAAGGTCGCAGTGACTGAGCTTCTGGAAAATGTTGGACAAGTTAATGATGACAAAGGTTTGCAGATGCTGTTTCATCTTCTATAAGACTGCCTAGTCTATTTACAGTTTGAAGTAACTTAAATGCCTTAGTACATAAAATGCTGTACATAATTACTGATAAGGGCAACTCTAAATGGGCTCGTAAATGACTCATCTAGTAAAGTACGTCATGACTGGTTTTCAACAGGTTTATTTCAGTACAATAAAGATACCTATCTTCAGTACACTGATTGTACATAAACAGTACAATAAAAATATCATTTAAGATAAAGTTATCTTTATCTCATGAGTTCACTGCTGTTTGTGAATTTATGATTGCTTTTTGTGCATCTTGCATCAAATAATATAAATGCCATATCAAAATTAATGGTTTGATATAATAGTATCTGGGGCAGCATGCTGGCACAGTGGTTAGCATTGCTGCAATTTTTGGTGTGCCATCTGTGGGGATTTTTTTATGTTCTCCCTGTGTTCGCATGAGTTTTCTCTGGGTGCTTTGGTTTTCTCCCACAGTCAACAGACATACTGGTAGGTTAATTGGCTTCTGGTAAAATTGGCCCTGGTGTGAGCGTGTCTGTATTTTGTGTCTGTGTGTGTCCTATAATGGACTGGTGTCCTGTCCAAGATATATTCTGCCTTGCTGCTGTTCTGCGTTGCTTGCTGGGATAGGCTGTGGCTCCCCCTGATATAGTGGCTAGAAAATGAATGGATGGATGATTGGTAGTATTATTTATGGTAGTATTTTTTCCACCTGAATTCCTAGTACAGTGGAACGAAGTCTTGGTGGGGCATATTGTTAACTTAGTTCAGGTGGGTAGCTGCGTCAGCATATGTAGGCTGCAAAGGAACAAGTGATAGGTTTATTCCATGCTGAAAGAGAAGAAAGAAAACACAACATTTCAGCTGTGGAGCCTTCTTCGGGTGTAAGGGGTGTTGCTTAAAAACGTTGTGTTTCCATTCTTCTCTTTTCAGCATGGAATAATGCTAACCACTGCAATGCTATGCCACCCTAATTTAGTTGCCCCCTTTATTAAATTAACCAAAAAAAGAAAAGAACCTACCTAATATTAGTAACTAGAAAAAAAATCACAAATTAAAGTAAAAAACACAATAAGCTATCCTTAATCTAAATCTGCTTTTATTCAGAATCTCCTTCTACCCCTCAATCACGACTGAAACGCTGTGTTTTCTTTCTTCTCTTTTCAGCATGGAATAAACCTATTACTTGTTTCTTTACTGTTAACTTAGTTCATTCACATGTCTTGCATGCTTGTGTGTGGCTTGTAATCCCTGGCTTGGTTTTAATGGACTTTACAGGGCAGATATAATTACCTTTAGGTAGCAGGATTTTATCCACTACCTGCAGTGTTCTCCTAGAAACAAACGCTAACTCTTTTTTGTCTTTTTTTTGTTGCATTATGATTGTTACTGTGCCCAGATGGAGCTGCCAAACCGGGTCCTGTTCCAAAATCTGTACAGAAACAGAGAAGGGTGCTGGAGCGCCTTGTCAGCAGCGAACGTAAGGCTAAGAGCGATTTCTGTAATACGCTTTCACCAAGTCTCTGGCGGAAACATTTGAAAAGAAAACGAGGCCCTCCTGTTGCAGAATCTCAAACACTTAAACTTCAGATACGGACTTAAGTTGGAAACGAGAGGCGGCCGTTTGGCTCGTGTAGCCCGTTAGATAGTAATGGTGAGACAGGACGCTGTTCTCCATCTCAGGGTAAAAAGGGTAAAAATCAGAAGACCTGGTAGTTCTACAGCAGTGGTTCTCAAACTTTTTGGACCAAGTACCACCCCTGATCAAACCAAAGCAACTAAGTACCACCTACAAGTCATCTTCTCATAGGAACCCCAGAAATTCTCAATGACCAACATGAGCGCGCGTGCGCGCACACACTCACATACACATGTAATACGTATTATAATAATAAACTTTATTTGATATAACGCCTTTAAAGGTGGCTTCTCAAAGCACTTTACAGAAAAAAAATCAGGAACAACGACAATTAAAAATAAACAATAAAAATGCACAATTTCAGTGAGAGGGGTGAGCCTGTTTAGTCGAGCAAAGCAGATGTGAATTCATTTTTCGAGCCTTGATACAATTCACAACAGAGTCTAACAGATTTTAAATCGTCAGGCATTTTCTTGACGGCAAAGGTCTCGCGGTGGATGTTGCAATGCGTCCATTCATTTCTGGAGCAACCTCTCTAATTCGTGCAACTACACCGCTGGGTCAGCTTGTCATTGCTCTAGCACTGTCTGTACAAACTTCGACACATTTTATCCAGTCGATGCCATTCTCTTTGATAAATTAATTCAGAAGCTGAAATATGTGCTCTCCTGTAGTTCCTGTTGGTGGTGGCTTACAGAACAGAAAGTCCTCATGGGATGTACCCTCAAACTCGTATCTAACTTAAACGAGGAAATTGGCCAAATCGACTACAGACTCATCTAATTACAGTGAAAAGCATCTGCTCATCTTAAAGCACTCTATCAGCGTACTTTTGATATCATCCGCCATATCAATAATTCTATGAGTGACTGTCTTTCAGAGAAGGCAGCAGGTCGAGCTGTTTAGCAGCTTTTTCTCCACACATAATACGTGTCAGCTCTTTTGCCAACGGTAAATAAGGTTCTTCAAAAATAGTGTGGGGCTTACCTGCTTTAGCAATCCGCAAGCTTGCATTTTTTCCCGTTTCCGTTTCAGGAGTCTGTCTCAGAAGTTAAAAGAAGTTTTTATTTCATGCGCATGGGAGTGAAACACGGAGACACTCTGTGTATTTTTCTTAAATTAACCTAGAACAGTTCTTAAATATCTTTCTGTTATCTATCACGGTTTCCTGTGCTCACAAGATTACCAGCGTTCGTAGCACACATTTCTATGCATTCCTGTGTTTACAACAGTGGCATTGTTCCAAAATCACACACATTCTCCTACCTCCCTATTTACTAGAGATATGTTTTTTTAAATACAATTGGTCACTTGTGTTCGTAGCATGCATTCCTATACAGTGGTATAGAATTACATTGTAGCTCTTGTGTCCACTCAAGTATTAGCGCGCGCTGTATCATGGTACTTAGGCTGCGTATTCGACTCGTATTAAAATAGAAAATATGAAAACCCTTCCCGATTTTTCAGTGCACACAACAAAGTTCCAGGGTCATATGGCGTACCACCTGGCGACTCTCCACGTACCACGAGTGGTACGCGTACCATAGTTTGAGAACCACTGCTCTACAGGATCAAGTTTGCTCTCCTCCAGTCAATGGCATTCTCTGAAACATCCAAATTTTATATCCCAATCAGGAATAATAATAATAATAATAATAATAATAATAATAATAATAATAATAATAAAAAAAATTATTTGCAGTGCACTTTTCATAGGTACATCTCAAAAGTCATATACAATTAATAAACCATACTGTAAAATACAGGATTAATTCAAACTATATGGTGATAAAACAGCTCTGAGTCAATACAGTAAGATAAAATCAGGGAGCACCAAAGGCTTTCTTGTACATGTATGTTTTTACTTGTGATTTCAATGCTGCCATGGACTGGCCATCATTCCAGAGATGGGGAGTATCTGAACAAAAACCACAGTCTCCCACAGGAGACAGCTTAGTCCTTGGAATGCAGAGTTTGAATTGAGATTTAAAATAAGTAGACCTGGAGTTCCAGCTGGAGGTCTGGGGTTAGAATAGTCCTTTAAGATAAGAAGGGGTAGTTTCATGAACACAGCAGCGGCAGTAAAATATTAAGGTCAGTTCTGAACCTCTCGGGCAGCCATTGCAGGGATGCCAACACAGGTATAATGTGAATCTCATCATGCTCTTTACTGTTAGGAATGAAAAACAAGCTTAACTAAAAGCTCCATAATTATTACAGATGTTTGAATGGTTATGACAACCTCTATGATAAAGTAAATAAAAAGAAGATAAAATGAAGTAAATATCTGTTCTTCATATAGTTTACTTCCATTTCAATCTCAACAAATCCACAATGCATTTATCGTGCTGATCAGGTTATTAGAATAAATTGTGTAGCTTTTAAAAGAAAACGGCTCTTGCTGATGTAAACTGCCAGTTTGATTAAAAGATGTTTTGCTCTTTTACCTAAAAAGAATGTGAACCTCATTCTAAATGACTTTCACGTGTCATAATGAAGAGCTTTGGATCACAGGATTATTCTGTTAGTATCAAATTGTAGTTTGTATATATACTTCAAACTCGTGATCTTGTGTTTCTCTGAACAAAGAGAACATCCCCCATTTTTTTTCTTTTCCAGCCAGCAAATACATTGCTTTAGATGATTTTGTTGAAATCACCAAGAAGTATGCAAAGGGCATCATCCCGTCCAGCCTGTTTATGAGCGATGATGACGATGACGAACTAGATGGGAAGGGCCCTGATGACCTGCCACTACAGCAGAAGGTGATATTTCTCTCATATTGGCCATAGAAAACACAGTGGTATTTAAGACAAGTACTGTGGTACCTTGATGAGTGCTCTAAATTGGATTCAGGACTAATATCATTGACCTAAATAGCATTACAAGTAGGTACTGTAGATGCGTCGGCATGCGTGGGCTGCAAAGGAACAGGTAAAGGTTTATTCCATGCTGAAAAGAGAAGAAAAGAAAAACAGAGTTTCGGCTGTGGAGCCTTCTTTGGGTGTGATGTTCGGGTCTTGACACCCGAAGAAGGCATCAAAGCCAAAAGGTTGTGTTTCTTTTCTTCTCTTTTCAGCATGGAATAAACCTTTACTTGTTCCAAAATAGTATTAACTGGGGTCATCAAACATGGCTCCTGTAAACAATTTATCTCCATTCCTTAACAAACTAATATTACTTTGGTGTTTTTTTTTAAGCTGTCACTAGGAATTAATGGAATGCAAATATTATTTAGCTTTGGTTCTTTCACAAGACTAGAAGCCAAACCAAACTGAACCATCTAAACAGATTTTTAATTCTCCGTCTTCTAGGAACAGAATATCACACTGATGAAATCAAATTCCTTTGATACAGGAGTATACTTATATACATTTTGTATGGAACTCCTTTCATGGTTATGTACATACTGTAGCTTCTTCCTTTGAACCAGATGCGCTGCTTGGGTTTTAATAATGTACAGGAACTTATAATATCCAATAGATAATGGCAAAGAACCTATCACAAACCAGTGCAGACATAAATATTTGAGGAGATGCTAGATTGAACATGATATACTGTAAGGCCAGATGTACAGGGTCCTACAGAAGGATTTTATTTTCTTTACTAACCTTCACTTCTGCATGTTATCAAACCTTGATTTAAAACTCATAAATGAATACATTTTTGCTCAAATGAACCCTTATGGAAATGTTAATATGCATGTTTCATTATAAGATAATCTTACTTTTTTACAAACTGCAAAGTAAACTATGTCTTCCTAATGAGCCCTAATTAAGTGCCAAACAGCTATTCGTGGCTGCTAACATTTATTTTATGTACTGTCAATGAATGAGAAGTCTTTTTAGATGGATATGCTTCTAGAGTTGTAAAACAACCACAAATAAATGATATTCACATGCCTTGATGTCTTGGCCTCTTTTGAGATCTGTGAGTATCCCTTATATTATGTAGGAGATGCTTTATTTTCTTGTACAAAATAAGTGAAATTTTCTTTTCTGTGCGCCTGCTAAAATGAAAAATATAAAAGTTGTAATTTTTTGTCCCCTGCATAATAGGGGATGTTGCAAGGATATATTTTTGTACATTACTTCTTTAAATGATGCCAAATTACAGCCCGATTGATGGCTTTTGACAGGGAAAAGAAACTGGCATGGAGTAATAAGTTGTGACAGCTGAAAGAGCAGTTGCAGGTGGCTCTATTAATTGTGACATTTCTTAGTTGGTCTGGCACTGTAAATAAGCTTGTGTTTCTGTGGAGTGTCACATTTGCTGCTCTGGATTTCAAAGAGGAAGACGTAAAACACACAGTGAAGGTAACTTCTGTGTCACAGAACTGACACTTTTCATAATGAGAATTTTGAAGTTTTTGATCCATGCAGCTGCTTGTATATTCATGAATTTGTCTTTGTTGCTGCTCTCTCAGAAATTCAAAAAACTCATTTGGTCTAGATGTACATAGAGACAGATCTACAGAAGTGGAGCTTTATGCTTCATATGCATAGGTTCTTTGTTTACAGAGCTATTCTTATACTTCTGTATAAGTAATGTTTTATGCTATTAAAGAAATGGGGAGTTCATCCAGTTTATGCCTTAACTCAAGACAATCTACAATCCTGGTTCTGGAGAATCCTTGCATCTGTTGGTTTTTGTTCCACCTGAGCACTAATTAAAAAACATTAATGTGCTTTCCAGGTCTGTTTTCATTGACCTATTCTATGACTATCCAAGCCCAGGGATGGCAGGCCCTTGCCTGAAAATTTCTAGTCCACAGTTTTTTTTTAGGAGCACTCTTCTGTAATACAACAAGGAGATTGTTCTTTTCCCCTCTCACTTTTGCAGATCCTGAAATATCCACTTCATGCTATAATGGAAATGAAAGAACACCTGATTGACTGGGCCTCCAGGGCTGGAATGCACTGGCTGAGCACCATTATTCCCACGCACCACGTCAATGCCCTCATTTTCTTCTTCATTATCAGCAACTTGACAATTGACTTTTTTGCCTTTGTGATTCCCTTGGTTATCTTCTACCTGTCCTTCATTTCGATGATAATCTGCACCCTGAAGGTTTTCCAAAACAGCAAAGCATGGGATAACTTCAGAACTCTCACAGATCTCCTGTCGCGCTTTGAACCAAACCTTGACGTAGAGCAAGCCGAGACGAACTTTGGGTGGAATCATTTAGAGCCTTACCTTCATTTCATTTTGTCAGTCTTCTTCGTGATATTTTCTTTCCCGGTTGCCAACAAAGAATGGATCCCATGCTCGGAGCTGGCCACCATTGCCATCTTTTTCACCATTGCCAGTTACATGGGCCTCAGCTCTTGCGCTGAACCGTACACCAGAAGAGCACTCTTCACTGAAATAGCTTCTTCGGTGTGTGCCTTAATGGCTGGCCTTCCGGAAAAATTGGCGTTTCTTCGTTTTTTTGGTAAAACCTTTGTCACCCTTCCCCTTGGCGATTTTGTTGTTTTGAATGTTAGTGTCCCCTGCCTGCTGTACATGTATCTTTTTTACCTGTTTTTCAAGATGGCTCAGTTGCGAAAGTTTAAAGGCACTTACTGCTTTCTGATTCCCTACATGGTATGTTTTATGTGGTGTGAGTGTTCTGTAGTGCTTCTTCAGAACTCGACCGGAATAGGCCTCCTGCGAACATCCGTTGGTTATTTCCTCTTCTTGTTTGCACTGCCTGTCTTAACGCTGGGGATTGCCGCCATGTTTCTCATTCAGTTTGTGAAGTGGTTTATTGCTCTAGATGTTATCAAGATTGTTGTCACCTTGGTTGTGTGTGCCATCCCTGTTATTCTCCGGTGGTGGACCAGGTTTAGCTTCTCTTTACTGGATATGGTCAAATCGTTGTCCAAAAGTTCCGTTGTTAAATTGATTTTGGTCTGGATCTCTGCCATCATGCTCTTCTGCTGGATCTACGTGTACAGATCGGAAGGTATGAAAGTGTACAACTCCACTTTGACCTGGCAACAGTACAGCTTTTTATGCGGTCCCCAAGCATGGAAGGAATCAAACATGGCACAAACGCAGATCCTGTGTAGCCACCTCGAGGGTCATCGTGTTACCTGGACTGGGAGGTTCAAGTATGTGCGAGTTACAGAGATTGAGAATGGGGCGCAGTCGGTCATCAACCTGTTGCCTTTCTTCGTTGGAGATTGGATGAGGTGCTTGTATGGCGAAGCCTACCCCACGTGTGACCCACAGAATGCTACTGCACAGGAGGACGAACTTTGTCGGCTGAAGTTTCTTGCAAAGCACATCTGCCACATCAAAAGGTTTGACCGTTACAAATTTGAGATAACTGTGGGGATGCCCTTCAATAAAAAGAATGGAAATGTGACTTCAGAGGAGGATGATGCAACTAAAGACATTGTCTTGAAGGCCAGCAATGAGTTCAAAAAGGTCTTGCTGAACCTGGTACAAGGGAGTATGGTGGAGTTTAGCACTGTATTAGAGGGACGCCTTGGCAGCAAATGGCCAGTTTTTGAGCTCAAAGCCATTCGCTGCTTGAACTGTTTATCCAAACTGGTTCCAGTGGGTAGGCAGTATAAAATCGAGCATGACTGGAGGAGCACAGTGAAGCATGCCTTCAAATTTGCATTTGATTTCTTCTTTGATCCCTTCTTGTCTGCAAAATTAAAATCATGATATCATGTAGACAAAGTAGCTACAAGCTAATGAACCCTGCACACCCAAGACTCTGTAAAAAGACATAAGTAAAAACACAAAGTGAATACTGCATGGTACTGCACTTCACAAATTTGCATGAGCTCACCACTGCAGTTAGTGAGAGATATACACAGGCATTCTTTCACCAGTGATTTAAACATTTAAAATATTCAAAGCTTTTATTTGTTTGGAAGATTATTGTATTGGCTGTACCAAAGAATGCACCAGGGAAAATGAGAAGGGAGACAAGAACACAATAAGAATTTAAAGTAGAATTACATCGAAATACTTAATGTACAGGGATTTGTTTTATTGCAGTGATGTAGTAGTAAACGTTAAATTTTCTTGTGAGACAATCTTTCAGGTAACTTATTAAGCCATACAGAAATGACTAAGTTAGATTTATTAATATCAAAAGCATTTTCTGACATTTACTGGCAAGCTTCATGTATGCAAACTGGTAAAATACAGATGTGTCTCATTTATTTGAAAGTGTAGTATTTCATTTCATCCCAGAATTTTCAGGTGAACAGCTGGTGGATTTCACGAGATTGCACAAATGATAACTGATGTAAATGACTCGTTCACAGACTCTGGTACTACAGGCAGAAAACATACTGCAAGTGCAAGCAGCAAACGGTTCATCACCAGAAAGATAATCAAGAGTGCAAGAAACTTAGATCCAACAAAATATGCTGTAGTCTTTATCCTACTGTTTTGTCTCCATTTTCATTACTCCACCTTAAGCTTGAGGCTTTAACCAAGTGCTTTATGCTGCTAAGAAGCTGGATGTATACATATGTATTTTAAATCCGGTTGCAGTGTTGTGTGAAATTACTCCCTATTTGTATAAACACTTTGTGCTGCTTGAGTGGGGATCCTAGGACTTACAGTATAGTGGCCTGTAAGATGTATTCTTATGATTTAGTACAGTAGAACACAAACTTATTTTAGCACATTTGAGGTGAACAAACATAGCTTTCCTTTTTTGTTTCCTTTGCTGAACAATTATGCTTTTTTATGCATTATATCTGAATGAATTCTAACCACCCAGAATTAAAGGGCAACTGTAAATGCAATGGTTCTATTTTTTATTTTCAGGAAAATCACGTATTAAAGGCAAATAAAAACAAGGTGAAAAGGAATACTTTGATAGTAACCTCTGGTACACTGTTTGAAGTTTGAAGGTTCGTAGTGTATAGACCTTGTCATGTTGGTTAAGTGGCTTTGTATTTTGTCTGCATTGACAATATCGACACAAGTCTATAGTATTTTGTGTGCTTTCAGATTAAGAATGCTAAGATTTGGTAGCAACATGTTTCAGTTGTTCAAATGTGGTACTTAATTTAATTGCAGGAAGTTATACATTTAAAGAGCATGCAAAATATTGGTTGGAAATAAAATACAGTACTAAAATGAAAAAAGAAAAACTTTTGAACAGTTTACACAAATAACTATGAGTTAGCTATGAAAACCACTTTTTTTTGTGAGGATGATTTAAAGTTACAGAATGCTGTAAAAACACTGGCTTAGGTGTCTTCTTTCAAATTTTCCGAAAAACATAAGAAATGAAGTGCCTTTGCCCACAGTGCCTTTCCAGGTTCCCTGCTGGACTTGTATGTTGTAGGACATCTTTAAGATTGTGGCAGAACTGGGACAAGCATGTCACCACTGGTGGAGTCTATAGGTACATGTCTGGACTTGTGGAGATCTACACACAAGGTTGGGTGAAGTGTTTTTTGTTCTTCAGACACCTGAGAAACAGTCCTTTTCATTCTAAGCTCGCTTTGCTTCATTGGTGCTGTGCTTTCAAATTAAAGTATGTTTACAAGTGTTTGATGTGAATTTATGGAACTAAAGGTAATCAAAAGCATTGGAAAGAACAGAACCGCGCAAAAACTGCAGATCTTAAGCTAAAAAAAATGTTGGTCCAGTTAACAACTTAAATGCTGTATTATCCAGCTAACAATTCACATGGTGTGGCAGTTATAAGTGATGCTTATATCATGAAGGCTTGGCTTTATGGTTATTCTTTCACAGGTGATTAATATATAATGAAAAGACGCCTTATCTAGTGTGAAGAAATGTAACAGAATTCAGCAATGTTTAAGTGCCTAGTAACACTGCTGTACTAAAAATGTGTATCCTGTCTTTTGATGTGATGCTCTTATGAACACTGCTGTAACTCAAAACTGTGGAAAATCAATAATAAATAAAAGACCATGTTAAACAGACTGGTTCATGACCTTGTTTATTCATTACAGCTATGACATTTTAATGATGGAGAACCTGTAGTGTAAATTGTAAATATATATTGCATGACAAAGATGGACAACATCTTAATGTTTTTAAGATTAACACATTAAGTTCTTCAGCACACTTCAACAAGAATAAATGAGAAAAGAAAAAATGAGAGTTGAAAAAGCCCTCATCAAAGGCAACTAAATACTGAGAAATTGTAAGTTGTCCAAGGGTCACTGTTGTTTTGAGACAATCTCTATATAAACATCTAGGAGTACAGATGATGTTAATGTGTAACTTCAGTAATGAAAAGCTACCACATGGTGGCATCCTAACATTTTCTGATTAGAATATATTTAACTGCACAGAAATTTAGAAATTCTGCTTTTTGCTGCTGCTGTAGATGCAATTAGAAAGTGGATTCCCTGCAGCTAAAGCTTGGTTTTAAAAAAAAGGAATCAGAGTTTTGGACTTGTGTATGTTAAATATTTCAGGTTTAAAGTGTGCATGAGCTCTTTTTAATTGATAGCTAGAAAGGCTGTGTGAGTCAGATCTGAAATATTAAAAGATACTAAGAATTATTAAAGTTGCATTGCAGCTTGCAGGACAAATTACCTTCTGTAGGCTATGCTATTACTGATTATCTTTCTCTGTGAAGAACTTCACAAAGCAATAGTTAATCAAAACTAGGATTTTTCAGATACTAATTTAGGCTGACCGTTACAGTACATGCCCAAGTTCTCCGAATACAGTCAGGTTTCCACTGAAAGCAGTATGATTAAAGCCCAAATTATTGTCACATTATGGAGATGAAATGACGGATTCAACATTATACCAAAATCTGTTACATACAACAGTAGCTGTATGTATAAAGGATAAAGGATAAAACTATTAATGGCTTTGGAACAAAGCTAAGTAAATTGCTACGTGTTGCTTGTGACAGGTATTAATACAGTATGCTCTATCAAACTAAAACCTAGGTAACATTATCACAGAAGTAACCTTGTTAATTTAATCAGCATACCAAGTACTGTACATACTATTGAGAATCTCAAGTGTTTTCTCCCAAGAAATGTACACAAAACTGAAGGCACCGGTGTCACACCACAGTTGTCTTTGTAAGCTGCCAAGTGGAGTTGTCATACTATCTTGATGGAAGAGCACATTTGTTGGCAGACTACGTTTTTTCATCTCATCAGAACCAAGAGGCTCAACTAACCACCAGTCTCCATGGTAATGTCCTCTTCACAAAGATGAACAACCATCTTCAGGTTTAAGGCAATTCTGTGCCTTGAAGCACTTTTGTTCCCAAAGTCTCCATTTAAAAGAAACTATATCCTAGTGTTCCTTTATATTATACTCTTGAAATGGCCAGCCTGTCTGTATATGAGTTTTTAAATAGGCTCCTCTTGTAGTTTCTTTTTAGCTATCAGATTGCAATAAGAATCAGAAAAGTAAAGCAGGTGGATAATCATTCTCTAAAAGGTACCTGTATGTCTGAATGTGGTATGTGTCTGTGTGCTTGGCCTCAAAAATGGACTGGTCCTATCCAATGTGTTGTCTCATCCACTAGCTTGCACCCTGCGTTGCTGGGATAAGCTCGGGGTTGCCATGACCCTTAACAGAGAATAGCAAATAATTCATCCATTTTCTAACCACTTTACATCCAATCCAGGCTCAGCAAGAGACAGGTGCAAGGCAGGACACAGCCGGGACGTGTGTCCTTACAAAAATAAATATAAAATTTGAATTTTGGGTTGTGTTCTTGGTTTACATTTTAAAAGGATTTCACGATACAAAATCTTGAAGAAACAGTGGTGCTATCTGAGAAGCATCATGCTGCCTGTGACAGAGAAATTGAGCTGACCATCTGCAAAGTCAACAGCTTCAAAAATAGCACAAAGACCTGCCGGTATAAGACTCTTACTGTATGCAGCTTTCCAATTTAGACCTAGGAAAAGGGCAATTATAGGACACAGCCTAGAATGTATTTTTCTTGAAATACTGAGACAGTACCTCAATAAAAGGGCTCCATACCCACACAACTGTAGGATGCAATTTTGTTGAAATCTTTATTTGAAAACTCATATTAACATATTTATAATCATTTATTTGACACCCTTGTCGTCTAAAAATACAAGAAACAAACACAAAAGTTGAATCATGTAAAAGTGGGATGAACATTTTCAAATGGAAAGGAGTGGTCCAGAAAGCTTTTTATATGGCCTTGCAAAATCAATATTAATATTGATCAAAATTCAAAATCAATATTAAAAAACTGGATAACCAAATGAGAGGATGTTTTAATTCTATTAACTGGCATCCACCAAGTTGTCATTGCATACCAAATGTCATTTGGATACGACCATGATGAATACAACAGAACATTCATTAAGGAGGTAATTGGACTGAAGGAAAAAAAGTACATTAGTAATATTACTTCATGTTACCCTTGGGGGACACTGTGGTTAATCTGAGATGTATCGCCGTTATTGTCCATTTTCTGGCTGCTGAGTCCATTTCCAAGATTGCTGTTTTCATCTGAAGCTCTGAACTCAACTGAAGCTGTGATTAGTACAGCATTTTATGGATATCAGTGTTTTCAGAAGGGATTGTACTTTCTTGACGTACAACTTTACCACATTCCTAAACCGCTTTTTAAATATTTTCATTTTTTTACAGAAAAAAATTGAATGTGTAAAGAGAATTAACAATATATACACAGTTCCATTCATCCTTCTTTAGTATTTGAGTACAGTATTAATAAACATTCCTCATTCCCTTTTATTTTTGCTGATTAAAACATTTTAGCCATTATAAATGTACATTGTAATACTGAACAATGGTAAACATGCTTCTGTGCTTCAAAACACAAAAAGTATATTAGTTGTTTATGGTACAGGTGCCGTGTTGAGAGTACTCCGCAAGCCATTTTACAGCGAACAGCTTGTTCTTATGGATTAAAAAAAAGGCAGCCAAAATTCTAAAAACATTATTACTACCATGCAGCTTCATCATTGCTAATGTTCTCTGTTGCAAATTATCATGAAGAAAGGCAGAGATCAGTCACAGAACTGTCAATTCTCTCAAGTAAGAAGTGGATCTTGCCTCATTCAAAACTCTTGTGAAGACTGCGTGTTAGGAGAGTGCTATATTGCATTGTTGATGGTTCTCTCTGCTGTAAAATATAGTCCCTCACTTCTGGAATCCAAAATCCAGTTTTATTTTTTATCACCTTACATTTCATAAAAAGATGGTAAACATACATTCAGACTTGTGCCACATCTTATCCACTAAAGCCACCAATGAACCTAGACATACAGTAGTGCATTTCCATTTAAGATGTAAAGCATTTTTTCTCTTTTCCTTCTATGATGCCACAGTTTTCAGACACCTTTTTGAAACCTTTATGTTTATTCTATTGATTGAAAGCTATAAGCTGCTTCCCAATTTTCACCACAGCAAAACAGGGATGAATGTGTTTTATGTCTGTGTGATTGATTCAATAAAGGGTTCAGAACAGAGGTATAATGAAAATGGAGAAGACCCTCATACTTAAATGTATATCCTGTTGCTCATCCTTGGAAGCATCTCTTATAGTAACCAAGGGCCACTAACAAGAGAAACAGTGGCAATGTGTAGATCAAAAGAATAACATGAAATATAGGGATTCTTAATGACAAAATGGTTGATTTTATGTTGTACTTCAAACAGACCACAGCAGGTCTTCAAAGAGTGATAGGAATATCCTGCTGTGTGCCTTTTTTATCCTTTTTTCTCACATTTCTTTGTTGATTTGGAAAACAAAAACAGGTTTTAAGGCCATTTTTATCAAACCTTACAACCCTCTCCAACTTGATTTATAGGAGAAAACTGTAAATAGTACATTTTATATGCAAAACCCCAAATAAAACTGAAACTGCTACAGCTACTGCTGCTGGCCACAAAAAGATTCTTCCTACTACTGGTACATCAATATAACATCTCTCTATTCCCAGCCCCCTTCTTTTGTTGCCAGCTTTTCCATTAACCTTTGACTGTAATATCTGCAGTTGTTGTGCTAACAAATCATTCCAATGAAATAACAGAAAATAAAACCTACTCTGGTGACGCCTGCAGGAGTATACTGTATGTACTTACTATAAATAGTTATCATTTTAATCTGAAAAAGTATGGGATATTTATCTGGTGCAACCGGTTTTATCTATTGTGTCTGTCTGTACTTTATGCCAAACAGAATGACTTGTAACAAACACCACTATAACATTTTCTTCTACCTGACTGACTTCTCAAACAAAGAGAAACATTAACTCCCACCTGCATCGGCTTCACGAATCTTACATCAACGATATTTCAAGTCCATTTTAAGAAACAAACGTCCCACCATACAATATTAAAAAATATTTCAAAAGTCTTAAAAAATACCTCACTGTTTAAAGGGGATTGTAATAACACCTCCTCTTCATGCCTCATATTAAACTCAAGGCAAGCATTAATTTATTCTGTAAAGATATGGCTCTGAAGATACTGAAAACTAGCCTGAACTAACCTGAAGGCCAATTTGACAGGTCTGGCCAGACGTTATCCCAATTATCAGCTTTTACCAATCCTAGTTTTAAGCAACCAAGCAAAATATCTCATTCTCAAAGGTAGGCTTCTTTCATTTTCATTTTTTTAAAAATATGTCAAAACAGACAAACAGCTGCAACATAATTCTTTCATTGCCTTGTATCCACTGCCGTGAGAGCATGACTTAAGAAACGGCAAGCTTTTGCAATTTCTTTGGAATGAAGACACTAGGGGGTCAATATATCAAAGACCAGGCAGTGCCTTCTCTGAAGCAAACAATTCAGAATTTTTTTTAAGGAAAAACAGATCGAGTTTGTAGAAAAGTGTGATAAAATATGGCCCGGTGTAATTCTAACATTCTGCAGAAATATCCAAAAACAGAGCTGACCGAAGTAAAGAAAGATTGATATTATTAACCAATGAGGTAAGGGAATTGAACTTTGGGAAAATATGAAACTGTCCCAATTGGCGAACAAAATTTTCCACTCAAAAGCAACCATAAATGAAAGTTTGTGGCTCAAATTACATGACTACTACCTGTTTGCAAGAGGTTAGTTAGCACATCCCTGCTGGCTTATACAAGCCCAAAACTACCAATAGCAACAAACACTAGTGATCAACCACAATCCACAATTCCAACACAATGAATACACCCTCGCGCAAGGCTATCAGCAGGTACAGTACAGCGCTCGAGAGCGGCCCACTGCAGGGCGAGGCACCCAGGACTCTAGTGCACCTCCGAGTTGACTTTATCCTGAAATATGTACAGATTGTTTGTTGCTGCGATGGCAATGATGTTCTCTGCCGGGTGCCAGGCTGTGTGCAAGATCTTCTTTGTGAAGTCCAAACTGTCCACGCTAATGTCGTCCTTGCGGCGCTTGCCCCCCGTGCAGACGCGGCGGGGCTTCAGCACTGCCCGGGGTTTGCTGCTTTCCCGCGACGCTTCCAGAGTCACATCCCGCTTTGTGTTGCGGTCGAACATCCGAAAGAAGTTGTTGTAGGCGCCTGTCATAATGACACTGCGGGGGAGGAAGAAGAAGAAGAAGAAGGAGGACTGAGTACACAGAGAAAGATAAATGAGGGAACCGTTACAAATGCTGCCAGTGTCTGAGACATACGGCTTGCCAAACGCATCGTGACCACAGGGGAGGCAAATTTCAACAGCGTTTTTAAGACGACTAATTTAGTGCATCCAGAATTCTGGGCAAAGTTTTCTTAATCATTTGCTAATTAAACCTTGATGCAACCGTTTTTGTCCCTCTGGTGCAAAATTACAATATTCTGCTGCTTAGTAATACTGGAATTTGCTAAAATAAGAGTATTCGAAAAGAGATCAGCCACTCGGGGAGTTTTAGAAAAAAACGTAGCATGTTCTATGTACACATCAGTTGTAGCACAACATATAAACCTAACACTATATCCATCACAAAGTAAGGATAAAAACGGAAAAACAGGTTTCAGCTGATGATACTATAGAAGTAACTGAGAATACCCCCCAGCAAGTCTGTAATTAATAAACTAAAGATCTGAGATTGTGTTTGGACTTGAAACATGGGTTTTGTTGAAGAGGCAGTCCAAACCCATGCATAAAATGGGCCAAATGCTTGCTGCAGGAAAGTTCTGATTTTATATTCTGGATTGAAGTGGTTGGCAGGTGTGGGGATCAACTATTTCCCTTCCTTGTGCTATGAACTCCATTTTTAAAAAACAATCATTTAAAATGTTGCCAACAGGATAGTCTGATTTTCATCAGGACCCCAGGGGACAGCACCATTCATTCACACATAGCAAAACTCTGGACGCGTGCAGTGCACAGAGTTTAGTCAAACATATAAACAACAAGGTGCATGCACAGTTCTACATTTACAAATACTGTCACCTTGCATTAAAATGTATTTTTTGAAGCTTAGTTAAGAAAAAATGCCTTTATAAAATTCACATTTCAGAACTCCAAACTACAAACCTTTACTACACTTTACCCATGAAGCAGCTCTGAACATTTCTGTCAATACTCTGCAATTCCAATGGTACAGTAATGAAGTAATTTCTCTTCTTTAATTTTAAGAGGGGCTTACTATTACTATATACAGTATATATACTGTATACTGTATATTACCACAGACTACAGACAAACATCAGAAGGGATAAAGGGAGATCCTAGAATTTACGGAGGAGACATCTTTTCACCATTTGTAAACATGTTTCTGAACAAACTGAATGTCATGCGTGTTATGGGACACATGGTGCATTCAGGCAAGAAATAACAATGTAATGTCTAAGTACCAGGTTTATCAAATGTTAGCTCAACACAAGTACTGTATATGTGCTGGAATACACAGGAAGCAATGTTAGGAAAAAGCTGCTGCCAGATCTATGATGTTATCTGGCTGGTTAACTTTGATGTATGCGTCTACTGGACTTGTCTCGCATGTACTCCATTAGATTAAGATTTGACATCACTGCATGATGCTGATCCCTGGTTGATTCAGGAATTATAGTCTGCCAGTAATCACAGGTAGCCAGGCTACCCAGCCATGTCATTGAAGTCAAACACTGGCTTATCTCAAGAAGTGGTTGGATGAGATCCTTTGATCAATTAGATGCTAACAACCCAAGAGGCCTTCTCTTGTTCGTAACCCTTCTCTTATTCTTATGGAAAAGTCCCAGTGCGTGATCAGCGTTAAACGTGCGCTCTGAGATTATGATCAAATGTAAATCATATACTGTACTGTTCTGAGTTATAATGATTGCTGTGCTGAAGGGATCTGTAAAGAAGTTCCACTAAAATGTTCAATCCTGCTTTCAGATCAGTACATGCTGTTGGCAGAGTCTGGATCAGTTAAGTGTATTCCTGTATTTCCCAGTGGGATCCCTGCAGGAGTCTTGTGACCTCATGCTTCTGCCACAGATATTTCAAGAGCACATTCTCTCTTTGTGTGTGTAGTTGCACTATTGCAGTGGTCTTAAAAAACTGTACTTATTTGTTAACGTACTGTCACACATTATCATACTGTATAATGCTCATGATAACATACTGCAACAACAGCGATAAAGAGCTTGACATTTTCCTACAAGCATACAATTTTATACTGTTTCAGATGAATCAGTGAGTGTTAAATAATTTGCCATTAGTGGTAAAATTGCACTGTAAAAATGCAAATACTATCAGTATATATGTGGCTTTTACCTTACCAAAGAACATTCATGTTTTTTTTTAAATGTAGAAACAAAGAAAAAAAACAAAGAATTGCTCTTCAAAGCAACAGTGCAATGAAGGGTTAAACTAATGACTTTAGAAAAACAAGATAACATTTCTAAAAAGAGAACTGGAGATTTCTACAGTACTTTACATTTGGAGCACAAATCATTTTTGGTAACTGTGTCAACTGGTAGAGTCTGCCAGAAACTTCAGAACGTTTCATCTGGCACAAAGAATAAAAAGGTTGCTAAATAGCTGACTCTCTTGTGCTCCTTATCACAGCTGCCTCTACCCATTTCTCAGTTTGCTGTTGAATAGCTTGTGTGAAGGTGACTCTGGAGTTTTCATCCGATAATTGTTATGCCTCAGTAAAGGGACAAAGCAAAAGGTTTTAAGTTATGGATATAATAATCTACACCTTCCTGTGCCAAATTCTTTTAATAGGGCAACATCCTTAAATGCAAGCTTTTATTGCCATAGATACTACATATTTCCCCTTGTGTAGTGTTGCTGTGAGCCCCAGTCGTGCTTAATCCTGGCACAGTTTCATAGAATAAGGAGGCACAGCTCAGCCATGCAAGAGCTTAATGATTTATGCTTTTGGAGAACTATTAAAAGTATTCAGTGCAGATGTGATGAGAACTGTGCACTATGAGATGTTCTTTTGTCAAATGCATTTCTAGACTCGTAACAAAGATAAACTATATAGGCATCATACCCAGAGAGTATTCCCGCACAGGTATGCTAATTATTTTTAATAAGACCATATCATATTTTATGCCGCTCATTCACTATTTATCAATGCTATTTGCCCCCAGGCACTGTGTGCCTTCACAATTGAAACAGTACATTTGTAAATTCACTGCAGGTCTAATAAAAACACTAATTAATAACCACATGTCTCTTTTACCAAAGGATCAGACTAATTTCATGGCTTTCATAGGTTCCTTTAGATTAATCAAAGGTTTTCAGATTGAAGAACCCTTTTCTTTACAGCGATTTTTACTTTTCATTAAAAACTCAAATCGAAAGGTATGATATGGAGGCGCATGTATAATTTTGGATTACGATAATTCCAAACAATCTCTTAGAAGTCTGCCAGATACCTAAAAATCCTACACTCCATCAGCTTTAAATCTTTCATTTCTAACAATTGCTTACCCTGCATGGTATATCAAATGTACTACCAGATAAGGAAATCCTGAGCAGTCCTTTGTCAGCACAGTTGTAAATTGCACTTGAGTAGGCATTATCTAAACACAAATTTCACATTGAAAGTCCTGTAATTACTTCTAAAGGTAACTATATTCTTTGTTTTATCCAATTCAATGAGAAACATCTTTCAGGGATCAGCCTTGATTTGAAAATTGAAGGACACTACACCACACTGTTCCTCAGCTTCTTTATCACACTTCCACCCATTTCCAACCTTACATCAATCAAAACCCTTAAGTGCACGCCCCCCCCCCTCCGCCTCCCCAAAGTGATTTAAATAGTGCTTGACCAGGATTAGGGGTAAAAATCTCTGGCTGTGAGGCATTACACCTGTCACGGTCTTGTCAACAGATCATGTGCTTGTCATAAATCCTCACCGGGAAATCGTTACTCGAGTTTCTCCCGGGATCAGCTCTGAGATAAACATTTAATGAATCTCCCTGTCTTTCCAGAATTTCAGAAATGCCTTTCAATACAGAACACAAAGTCACCCCTGTTTTTCCAAAGGAAATGATTTATTCAGCAAGGGGGACTCATTTATACAAACCAGACAATGGATAAAGAAAGCATGCTTCCAATCCACTCTGCAGAATAAAGCTCCAATTTGTTTGTCTGTATACAATAAAGAAAATAAAAAAAATCTTGTTTACTGGAGGATGCTGAGGATTAAGCAATGATTCTGTGTTCTGTATTAAAGCAACCAGCCTAGTGCGTAATGTACTCTGTCTGTCCCCCTGTGTTATAGCAGATGTATGATTCCTGTACACCAAATCCTGCTACCTGAACTGATCACTTTCATCTGTTTGTTTTCTCATTATTATGAAAGACCCTATGGTCCTGCACAGAATATAGATAATGGAAAATTATCCACCTGTAGAGTACAATATTTAATTTCCAGATCTTTTAACGTGCTCTCCAAAACTAACTTTCATAGCTGCAGCACAGATGCTTCTTGTTGACATGAAAAACAGACTTAAACTGCTGCTTCAAAAATGAAAAAAATTGGGAAGAAAATCAAATTCTTAGCTTGACTGCCAAATAATCCTACACAGATTGTTAATGAAATATGGCTCGCACATAAAATATTCGGATAAAGTGCTCATTCATAATTAATTTTCTCAGAGGCTGACCCACAGGGATGAATAAAGAGAAACTTTGAAAAATGGCATGTGGGTTTAATTGTTAGTGTTGGTACCTCAAGGAAAGGAAAAGACAAAGCATTAGAATCCCTAGCTTTTAAGTGAAGCAATTAGAATTCCTACTAAGTATGTACGCCATTTCCTGCGACACATTTGTCAAACATTTGTTCCTTTGGCACAAAGGGGTCCATTGCTGTAGGATCTTCTGTACGAAAGGTGAGAACAAATTGCTGTTAGGTGGGATAGGGCTTTCAGAGATTAAAAACAACCATACTGTGAGATGGAGGGTTAATTTCTTCCCTCTGACAGTATCAGATAAAAAGATGTGGACAGAAAATTGCAATTTTCCCAATTGTTGTTATCCGTTAAAAAAAATATGTATCAAAGATGTCTTCATGTTCAATTTGCCTATCATATTCTTTGCCAGAGGCCTTATTCTTTCCATTACTTTGATTTTGCCAGGGTAGACTGCAGGTATACTAAAGCTATGCTGCAGGAGTGGGCTGTCATGTTTCACCTCAGGGCTGTCAGGACAATGATATCTCTGGGGCAGGAAGCATGGCTGATGAATGAGTAACCTGCTTGTTCAGCACAAGATGCAGCTGGATAAGCAAACACTGATGAGCACTTTTCATGTTCTGTTGGCAAAGTAACTACCACAGTACCTGCTTTCCCCGCCCCCTACACACACTTTTTTTCCTAAATTGCCTTCAAATCCCAATGTATGATTAGTCTCAAAGAGTAACATACTGTGTAATGTGGAATATTTATTATTGTAGAATAAAAATAAAAATAAAATACTGCCCTCAAAAAAGCAATAAAGTGGACTTCAGCTTCTGGAATTCAAAGCTGATCTAAAGATTCATAATTGTGAGGACACTTGATACTTGTCACATCTGTATCTTCATGACCAGACAAGCCACACTCAAAGGTTTCTGCTCAAGTTAAGCAAAGGAAAGCAGTGGGATTAACGCAAAAATCATACATGATTGCTCTAGGAAGTCCTACTGCTGCATCCTTCACAAATAGTACCAATTCAGGAACTGTAAAAATGTTAGTAAATTAATAATACTCTATAAATCTGTGAATCTATGTTGGATTGTTTTAAATAAACCATGTTAACTTGACTATAGGTTTCCAACGACTTCAATGATTGGTAAATAAAAGCAAATCGTACAGTATCTGAGCATGCTACAAGCACACATAAATAAAGCAAGGATTAAAGAAATGCTTGATGAGACTTAATTAGGCCTGAATATAAAGTCTTTTTAAATGGAAAGTTATGATTTCAATATGGAGGCTATGAGAAACGCATGAGGGAATTACTTCCCTGATAATCTACTTGTTTCACTGTGCCAAATAAGAGTTATCATGGGTTCTGTAACCAATTCCAAATGCAAACTCATTTTGTTTCCCCAGTACACACACTTTGGACCATCGCAAAGTATACAAACGATGCATATGCAAATGATGGGTGTACAGCCTTTGGCTTTCACCTTGAAAAGAAATAAAGGTAATGCCGAGATATACAAATGTGTATATGCCACAGTATTTGGAAATTGCTTTCAGTATTCTCTCTACACTGTATATTGTAATTGCCATGGGAAAAAAAAAAATCAGTATGTTTCACCAGATCTTTGAGCTGGTACTTTTATTGCATTACCTGTACCCAGTCTCTAGGTGGAATACCATGAAAACAAACAGACTACATACTGTACACAGGCTGGTATAAATGGTATATGGTATAAATCAAAACTTTCTGAAAGACCACATTTGAAACGGTATCATGGCCCTGGCATCAAAGCACAAAGACAAAACAACATGCATTGCAAATTCAAAATGCAATCTAATGAGTAAATACATTTCTGAATGAAAACAAAAAACAAACTCAAGACTTTTGCTGTTATGGTTTAGCTTTGTACTGTATCATTCATCACCAAGACGTGCCAGAAAATTAAAAACAAATAAGTGTTTTTCATTTTTCGGAAACTGAAGCACTGTTGAGTTTTGATACCTGACTGGCTGCTTCCTACTTCTGGGCTGTTAGAGCTGAATCACCCCTAGAGGATGGGATTGCACTCACTATTTACACCATGTTTTAAGATGCTCCAGGACAGAGGGAGTTTCTCTCGAGAAATACTCTTCGGATACAGGTTCTTTAAAATTCACAAGGGCGACAAGCACAATAAAATCAAACGAAAATGCCTGCATGAGAACCTAGGAAGAGATCATTAACCTCAGTTCATCAACCTTCTTATGTTCTCTTATGAAAAGAGCCATACAGTATGTATGGGAAAAGGTCACATGTATATATTGAGCAATACCTCAAGCGCCATTAAAATTGTATAGGTTTAGTAGTAGTCACAAAATACGTTATTAGCCTTCTAACATTTACAATCTCCAGAATTGCTGTAGATGCTCAACCCTAATAGACCTTACAGAGGTCAAAGATTTTCTGCCTTTATCAGCCTTTTTGACTGAAAAGGGGAGTATTTATTGCCTTGTTTTAAGAATGAAACAGAGGAAAAAAAAACATACCTACTGCTGAGCAGAGAGTGGATAAATGTTGGTTAAGAAGAGGTATGCAAAACTACATGATATGCCTGTACACATATACTGTATGGTAAGCACTTCTTTCAGAATTGCAAAGTCAGTCAATTGCTTGCATTAATCTGTTCAAAGCACACAGTGAGGTGATGTGCTCCCTCTGATCAGGTTTAGTCTGTTCAGATTATAGGGTCTTGCCATCAATCACACACCAGTCTTAAGGAAGCATGGATTCATTTACTACAGATTTTTTTTTTATTATTATTGCTGTCTGTGCCCAGATCACTGAAGGTCCCATCTGAAAACTAGCTTATATACTTTTTTCCCCCCCTGAGGTAATCTCAGCTCCAGTGATATCCAACTTCTTCAATTAATTTTTAAAATGCTTTTCATATTACATATTGCAGCGTCTTATCTCATTTTATGTAATATTTGATCCCATTATACTAGGATTTTACCCATCACCAAAATATTGCTTGGAATAATAGATGCCAGGTGATAGATTAACAAGCGTGTTAATGCTCTATATAGCCGTGCTACACCCTCTTGGCTGGAGTGTGCCAACAGGGATTCATATCCACTATTTCATGGATATTAATCTGATGAGTGATAATACTGCCTGAATAAACAGTCCACATGGGATGATTAAACAAGATGGCTACTTGCACATTTGAAAACCAACATATAAGATTGCAGAAATCAAATGTTTTGATTAATTCATGGAGCCACACTTCTGCAATCCCAAAGCAAAATGCAGATTTTGCTAACATTATATTTTCTTCCTACCTACTGTACCAAATGATTCACCAGTGAATTCTGTATGCTGTCTTTTGCTTTGTATTTTTTTCCCCCACTAAGTTACAGAAAATGAACCTATTTTACTTCTGTGTAAAATTTCAATTTTATCATCTGAAATTTTAAACAGTTGCCTATTATCAAACCTCAACAGACTTATAACATACACTGGAACTACATATTTATGGCAATATTTGCTGTCTTTATTAAAAGCATAAATTGTTTCCTCAGCTAGCATTCCCACTGGAAATGTATGATTAGATTTGTTCTCCAGATGACTATAAAAACATTTAGTTGTTGCTCACTTTATATTAGAAAAACACCTGGGTTTTTCTACTCTGAATATTCAGCATCCATTGACATTCTGAGGTGGAAATGACAAGGTGACAAGTGATACCACAATAATTGGATGTTAAACATGAATAAATGCACATTTATTCATGTTTTTAGGTATTTTTCCAGTAACATAATATGATAAATAGCGACATTTTGCAAACTGCATTTAGTGTGGTGTTTGCTTCCTCAAATTAAAAACTCATTCTTCAGTAATGAGAACACTACATTTAACTATAAGATCATAAAGGAAAGCTAACAAAAATTCAATTTAAAAACACCTTCATGCAAAAAATATTCAACGTGAAAATGAAATCATTAGACTAGGATAGCTTCTGCATTTTATAAACGAAGACCTTCTCCCTTATTTAGTTTCTCCAACTAGGAGAAAAACTGAAGAACAAGAGGTTTAAAAAAAAGCGATTTAATTTTCTTCTAAGAGACGGAGGATGACTTACCTATCTGTACCATTCCACGCACATTCAAACTTGTCAAAGATGCAGTCATTCTCATACAAGGAACAAAGCTTGCTCCGGAGGTAATCATGAACCTATATAAAAAAAAGAATAAACCCTTAATTATAATTAAGAACAAGGTCTACACTAAAATTATGTTCTTCTTTAATATTACCCGAATGTTCTCAATCTTAAAAAGCAATATGAAATCAAGCATTATTGTACATTAGTATTAACAAACTTTGGAAAGGAAAATGCAAATTAAAACTGCATTAGCTTTCCAATGTCTAATGCTTTTTTTTTTAAACTGAAGCAAAACATCTATGCATGCATCTTCAATAAATTGGTTTGTTTTAGCTGTATTTATAATTATACCCTCAAAAAAGCAATAATTGCACAGCAGGATGATACACAAAATTAAGCTTCTTCCTTTGGTTCCATATAATCTTGTTTAGAAAAGGTTACACACAGTCTGAAGATAAAAAGGGTTAACATTCTAATACCATCAGCCATTGGTAAAACAGTTTAAACAAACAGCCTTTGTGCAATGTTAATAGTCACCATTGCTCTTAGATATGTATTATTCTAATTCATGTGTATTGTGATATTAATCATTCTAAGTACTCCTTGACATTCCAGTGATCTTTTCTGACTTTTTCTCCATGTGAATTAACCAGTTGGATAATTGGACAGCAATAACCTTTACTGCAACCTGCACCCCTTTGGTTCTCAAAATATGTTCTGTACTTTGAGTCCCACCTACAGTAAAAGTCATTGAAGCAGGTCAGTTCTTTAAACCTAAGACATATCACAACTTTAGAATGAAAGACTGAATTATACATTTCTTTTAATTTCCCAGTACAATTACGACTACAAGGAAAATGACACCTTTTACGTTAACCTTAAAATACCTACGGTAGGTTTGATGAAACAAAGTAGCTGTACTTATATAGCCTGTTCTTAATTCGTTGTTTAAAGTGATTTACCTTCTAAAAGACATATTGCACATCTCGCATCATATTTTAAGAACCATGGCTTTAGAAGAACAAATGTGATAAGAATACATCCAAACTTCATGTGAGGTAATGAGGCAAGAGACAAACAGTACCACACTCAGCTCACTGAACCACTGAGGAGTCCAGAGCTTAGTTCTTAGTTTAACTGTGCCTGTGCCAAGCTCTTTACAGTCTACCTGAAAGGTTTTTTTGATTTTTCAAATTTTCTTTGTTTCTCAAAGTAGTGGGGCACATCTATACAAACAGCAAAAGCAGGATATCAGTGACAATAGTACAGAAACAGCAGGAACAATGATACAATATCTTACTTTTGTGTACAATATACTGTATAGCTACAGGCCACAATATAGTATTAATATTATTTATTTAAGGCTACTGGCCTGTTTCTAGCAAAACTACGTCCCTTAAAACATTTTCAGCATACTGGATTTCAATGGATGAATTTCTCTGCACTCTTCAGAGAAGAACAGGATATACTTTGTCCAGATTCTTGGTTATGTCCTTGATAATAGTAAAGATATTTGTGATGTTTTACTATGTTGTCACTCCACCACATTACAAAATGTAAAGTAAAAAAAACAACAATTTAAGCACTGTATACAACTAATTTCTGCATAAAAGCTGTGGTGTTACTTAGAAAGGGGTGTGGATTAGCAGTGCTGGCACCCCAGTTCACAAAAACAAAGCACTTTTTGCCCCATATTAAAAGTTGTAAAACATTTTGACTTTCAACAGTATTACATTGCATCGATAATTGTAAATAATTATTTCTGTCACTCATGTCTATGAGAGAGAAAAAGAGTGATTTTATCCTCTGCCACTAGTTTTAGATAAATCGGGACAGGCTATTTCATGGATAAAATAATTCCCTTAATAAAAAGTATTATAATAAAAAGTATGATAGAGGTGACCCTTGCCCTCTCAACCTTACAGATCATCTTTTCTTTGCATGGAAAGAAAGCGTACCACTCAAATAAGATACGATCATGGGTGCTACAAACAGCTTACCTGAAGCTGCGTTTTGAATAATGTGTGCGCAGCAAATCAACCCACTAATCAATCTTGTCAACCTTAACTTATTAAAACATGTTTTTGATGCATCTGGATTACTTTTGCTCTTGGTACCATTTATAGTTTAGCATGTGCGGAAAATAAATATATTTATATATAGTGTTCCGTACATATACTATATTCACATTTAAAACATTGCTGGATTTATTTTATTGAAGAAAACGGTATTGTTAATTTTGTTCTTCAAAACCACATTCTTGCCAATAGGGCAAAAGGCTCAGCAGTCCCAAGTTCAGCAGACTACTGTTGGCTAAACTGCCAGTGAATGTTATAACTCAATTACTGTATAAGGCTGAGTCCAAATGGGCTAAGCTCAGTAATACTACAGCAGGATCCGCAGTGAGGACATGAAACAATAGCCCCATTTCAGTGCTCACCAGGCCTAAACATTACCCTAGGCTGTGTTTATTTTCATAATATCCAGATCCAGTGCAAAAGTATCCAGACACTTTCTATGATTTCTATAATTTGTGAAATGAAAAAATACTGCATTCACATTTTTTTAAACTTAATATTTTTGCTCAAATTCAGAATGCTCCAATTGAAGACATTTAAGGTTAAGATAAGTTACAGTTAGTGTCAGAAAGAACTGAAGAAAAAAAAACTGAAGTACTGTGTATGTGGATATGGAGATGCTTTGAGATCCATGAACTCAGTATGTGGTGGAAGCACCTTTGGCAGCAATTACAGACACTTGTCTTTTTGGATTACGTGTCTACATACTTTGCACATTGGTTTTGTTGTCTAAAATTAAGAAATAAATGTGTAACTTTATGTAATTTGGTATCAGAAGTTAAAACTTGTAGGTACAAATTTCTGCTTATAAGCCTTATATCCTAAATGTATAATAGTAAATGTGCTCATAAAACTGTAATAAAACATTTATATACAGAATTCAGATGGCAATTTTGCATAAAACTGAGGAGGGTTAGAGACAATAAAGAAAGAAATTAAAAAGAATTCCTACTAACCACCTAACTCATTTTAAAAATGACAAAAAATCAGTCTTTATATGGCTTATGCATATCCAACAATAACAAAGAACATGCTAAATGAAATATAACTGATATTACTGAGCTGCTGCTGTCATGCAAATTACAGCTGTACTGCAATGCAGTCCTTCTTGGGCTGCATGGCAAGGTGCTTTTTTCACCACTGAAGCTAAAAATAGCTCCCATGGTGCCCGAGTACGTTCTGTTTCATATTCACAGTGCCGACGGTAGCAAGACTGCACTAGGGATGCGCTACTGAATAAAGATCTTCAGATGTACACACCAACACACGTAAGCATGTGAGGGAAATAAGTGACAGGACAGATATGGTCTACTGTATGCATTTCACTTCTGCAGTTTTTTACTACACATCTTACTTTTCCTTGACTGTAACACATCTATAGCTTTTATAATGAAGAGACGCTTCGTAAGAAAGAAACTGTGCAAATAAGTTTCACACAACAGTGAAAAAGAAAACAACACACACAGTAAGTTCTCCATTTTTAAGCAATTTTTAAGGCTTTGCTCCTAATCCAGTGTACCAATTAATGAAAATCTAAAGATGAATGGGTGCCATTTGCTTCAGAATTTCACCATGTACTTAACAGCTTCACTCTTTCTCACCTAGTGAGAAATCACTGCACTATAAATGTGATAAATTGAAATATGTGTTTTATTACATCTTCATTTTTCCCTGACACTCTGTGATCGTAAACGGCAAAAGAACAGAGTGCTTTACATTACCTGATACGTTTCAATAGGTTTGTTTTCCATGTTCAGGTCCCAGACTTTGACAGTGAGGTAATCTCTTGTTAACAAGTAACGTCCGCTGTGACTGAATTTGACATCGGAGATTGAGGAAATTATCTCGGAGAAGAAGGACCGGTTACTGGGATCTTCAGGCTCCTCAAAAACTAGAGACAACAAAAGAAGACGAAAGAGAGAAAAAGAGACGTGTGTTAATGCCACAGAATGATAAATGTGTTTTTAGGGCAGTCGTTTGGGGGTCTATTTTGACTGTAAAGATGATATAATGGCCAGTATTTTGTCAGGTTTGGTGTGTTTTGTCTGTTTGTGTGCCTGCCTTCTGACTTCAACCAAGGTCTCCAAGCTACACTGGTGAAACCAGTAGGGCAGGTGCCAATCAGCAACAATTGATCGACACATTGTTGCCCAGATGGAACTCAGTTACCATACAGTAGTGATGCATTAGTCTCTATGGGGTTGCTGAGCAGGCTGGGACAATCGTGGACAAAGGACAAAAGAAAAAGGGGACAAAGTACTGTAACACCTGGTCTACTGTACCCATTAGTCAGGTCTTCCCCCCCTCATGTCATTCAAGTCTTGGAGGTCTGCCCAGAAAGAGGGGTATAAAATCTTTTGCCAGTGGCAGGGGTGGGTAAACACAACACCGAGTTAGAGGACAAGACACAGAAGGACTCGGAGACAAGGGGGAACTCAACAGAGGGACATCTTGGATATAGCTATCGTTTAGGAGGCTTTTTCTGGTCTACAGAGATGTGCATGGAGTACTGACATACAGAAGACATGATGGATGGATTAATACCTTCATTCATTTATTCCTTTTTTTAATTGTATAATGTTAGCATGCCCAAAGGTGTTGGGCATCCAGTTGACCTTGGACCCCTAGAGGTTTTTTTCCTCCTTACTAAGGAGTTTTTGGTTCCTCTCCTCCATTGTCTTCTGTATTCTTAACATGTATGATCACTTGCATTGTTAAGCGCCTTGGGGCAACCTTGTTTTGAAAGGCGCTATATAAAAATAAATTGAATTGAATTGAACAGAAAGCACCAGGGAAAAACTCAGACATCATCTTGCTCCCCCTCCCAAGTATTTGCTGAGGAGAAATAGGTTAAGGGGGTGTAACAGATCCACCTTGGATGGTAGCCAAGTGTGAGGAAACTTCTCTGTCTCTCTATAGACAAGGCCGTCTGTCACATCACTCAGTCCCCTCCGGGACTGTGCTGTTACCTGCCCCTTCAGGGGCTGGATGACATCCCAGCGCCTCACCGTGAAACGCGGCTTGTCCCCGTCCTCATGATAGCGAGAATGTTATCTGTCCGGCATCTCACTGCGAGACCCAGCTTGGTCTAGCTTCCCATGAGCTGAGCTTCAGGAGCCTCCCCGGAAGACATTCTTACTAGCTGCTCCACCAGGCAGTGAGTCGACTGATTTCTCCCCTGACCTTATACAGGGAGTCTGATCTCACATACTCTCATGCATGTTATCCTACCACATCCCTGCATGGATCTGGAATGTCTCACCAGTGCCCTCTGGTGGAATAACCCCTTAACTGGCACTTCTGATCCAGTTGCCCTCTTATTGGGGAGCACAACGAACGGTTTGGGACAGACAGAACTGATTGGGAGGCTACAAATAATTAAAGAATTTAATTTGGTCTCTTTCTTTGCTATGGTGGAAAGAGACCCGCCAGGATACTGGGACTGAGCTGATTCAGGAGAATGCTGCTGGATTTCTCTTTTTTGGTTACTGTGGACTGCAAACCTGATCTGTTTTTGAGTGGATACTGTTCTGTTCTTGTGTTCATTTTACAGTAAGATACTGATATAATGTAATTTCTAGAGTAACAAAAAGGACTGCTGGTTCTAGAAGAAATATCTGATGCAGGGATAAAGGGATCAGGGTCCTACCACCACTAAAGGGGAACTGCGGTCTCAATTTCTGAGACTAGTTTTTAAATCTTGGCAACATAATAAATTAATTGATGGTATCAAAAATTTTCACAAACCCTGAATTAAGCACAAAACCATAAACGTTGTGAAAGTACTGTATGGTCACCGTGTTATTGCAAACTGCCGATCTCACCATGGGTGAAAGTGAGACTTTGTGAGACTTAAACTGGCCCTTCCTGCTCACTAGTCATTGCAATGACTAATGTAATGTGATGTACAGTATGGGTGAAAAACTACAGGTCGTGCAAGCAGATATTTCACCACAGAAATGTTCCAACGTGACCTGCACGCCAAGTTAACGAATAGTATTTGTCGGCAAAACCGTCTCGAAGCAGAGAGTAATTTTCTATGGGATTTAAAGTGCTGGACTTACAAGCCTAATTGTTTGCAATGTAATAGGGCCGCATCGCGTCACCGGAAGTTTTGTTGCCTCGTTCTGAATCACAGACAATGACAGCAATATGGCGCTGAGTAAGCCTGGAAATTGGTTATCTTGTGATTTGTAAGTTGGAAGTTTTACATGTTACTGTGCACATTTTACTTTCGTTGTGGTTTGAAAGGCACTCATTAATGCCAATTCTTTCTAACCCTGAAATATAAAAACAGCATTGCAGTTCCAATTTAAAATTGCTTAGTGGCAAAGTTGACTTCGGTTCCTGCATACTGGGGTCACATTTCTGTTATATTAACATCTTTCAAAGACCGTGAAGTGATTTTTTTGTGTATTAAGGCATGAAGGTCTATTGTTATTAAAATGACTAGTTAAGACCACTGCAGCTGGTTTCATGAAAGGATCATATTGCAAATGAAAAAATATTGTTACATTGGCTACATGGGTGTCTTTATAGAACAGGAAAAAAAGAAGCTCACCTGAAGTTTAAAAAAAAGAAATGGAAAAGGCATACTATATGGTCTCTATTGAAGGTCATGTTACTGACTTGCGCCACTGATTTACATAACAGGAGCTGCCAAAGCAATGACATTGTAAGAATACCTTACTGGTCAAGTGTGTTAGAGAAAAGAAAGTCATTAGCATGGCCAACACTACAGCAGCACAGTTGTTACATCTTGTACATCTGATTTTCACTTTGTCTGTGAAACTGTTCATGGTATAAAGCCGCAATTATGCCTTATCAAAGCTAAATTAGATTTCACATTTGTGGCCTCCCTGAAGAACTGTTTCTTTTTGATGAGGAAACATAGGGGTCTTATTAAAGGGTCGATCATGTGTCACATCTGTGTGATTGTATTTTGCCAAGTTTTCCATATTTACATTATTTATTTTTGGTCCACAATTAGATCATGGTGCCAGTTGGACCTACATGTACATTGGTTGCCTGGCTACCATACATACTTACTAAGAAGCCAAATAAAAAAATATATATACTGACTTTCTCTTTACAAGATTCATTTGTTTTCTTGGTCAAATCAGTGAAGATCATCCTGAATCAAAGCAATTAAATTTCTTATGCCATTAGTGTGTTTTTCCTTGATTCCTATTACTTAATTAATTCTAGAATGTTAAAGCTGTGGTTCTTAGGGAATGTTATTATGATGTTACTAACTAATAATGACAATTGTATGAACAATGAACAGTACCTACTGTATGTAATGTAAATGTCAAAATAAACAAACATTGTAGCCACTTGGCTTTCCGATCTCGTTTTTACCTTTGAAAAAACAATTTAACATTGAGGTTTGTATCTTTGACATTCATTTTTTACTTTTGTGCTGGCTGTAATGCCCTCATCATAGCCGTATTTATATTTATGCCAGCTTTTGTAAAGTAAATAAAACCATGATTTAAATGGCAAAGTGTAAATGAAAACAAAAATGAATGAATTGAATTAATACCTCTGATAAAATGATGAGCAGCTTACAGCTCTTCTTGAATGCTGAAAACACATGCAGTAACCATGCTCCTGTTTCTTACTTTATATATCTGTACTTTTTTTTCTTCAGTAAAGTGCGCACACATTTATTTTGTATTCCTGTGATGTTTTGGATAGACATTAAATTTGTGCTTTTTACTTACATGATCATGAATTATCTCTTCTACTTTATATTTCTGACTTATATTGACCTAATCTCACACTCGTCGGTTCTCCTTGCACTGATCAATTATTTGTACCGTTTACCAGAATAAAAACTATGGATGTTGGGGCCTTTTTCTTTTTTCTTTCCTATAATTGAGCCCCCGTGTGTTTTTGAACCTTAATCTCGAAGTTTAATGCTTTACGTGTTTTTTCCATTTTGCTGTAGCCTGTGTTAGGATTTTCCCCAATATCAGATTTTATTAAGTCTTCTGGCCCTTCAATGCTACATAAAATAGTTTACTGTCGTGACACACATAAAATATTTTACCATGGCAAAATAAATGTTGATGTTATTTTATGTGTTTAAAATCAAAAGCCAGTTTTAAATAATAAAAGTCATACATTAAAGAATAAAAAATCCTTTAAAGCTGTGATACTAGGACTAAAAATAGGCCAAGAACTTTCTCAAATATCTGCTAGTGCTACAACTGACACCTGCCAAAAGCATCAATGTGAGGAGAATAAGAAATCGCCCAGTTTCTTTCCATCTGCAATACACAGAAGCAAAAGATCAAAGCCTTCCTCGTAACATGTCTCAAACCTTCTTGTTTGAAGACATTGAAAAATATTGTTTTCTTTCAACTTCCTTTTCTGCTCTCCCTTGAAACAGTGCAACTAGGGAACCATTATCATTACCCATAAACAGTGCCTTCTGAAATCACCAGTGGCCTTTCCAAGTAATCTTATACATACTGTAACACAGCCTTCTCTAAGATGAAAGTCTTGTAAAAATATTTGAATCATCTACAATCAATGTGTTCTCAACCAAGACCTATAACGTTCCAGTACTTTCAGATACCATGTATTCATATACAGTACTGCATCTTGAAATTTCTATCCACCGATTTCCACTGTTGTTTTTATGAATATCTCTGCCCATTTGTTTAGTGCAAAAATAACACTACAATAGCAAAAGAGAATGAATGTCCTTAAAATGTAAATGTGGCAGTAAACGTGTTGTTTTAAGCTGACTTCCACTGTCAAATTAGCATGAATGTGAAGGGTATAAAAATAAAAATGAGCCCTAATTCTATTTAGTAAAGCATTTGCTCCTGTTCTTCAGTCTTCTCATTGAGGTGAAAAAAACAATTGTGCAACACTAAAAACAACTCTTAACCAGTCATTATTTCCACATAGTCATAAACTGACTTTTTAAAAGTTCTCTTTTTTAATGAAAGTTTAACTGCGGTGTCTCACAGCCATATGTTGACAGGACATGATTAATGCAACTGCAGGAGAAGACAGCAAAACACAAATATTTTCAGTAGAAGAGTGGCACTTGTTAAGAATAATGATCCTGAGGGTGGATTTTTCAACAGCATACAAACACATTGTTAGAGCCTATATTTGGGAATACATTTGTCTCTCTTCCACCTCTCTGAAATGATGACTTTTCTCAGATTATTTACACTATTTGTGGACTGCATTATTCCATAAACTTTACATTACTCGAAATACACTTAAAGAACACTTAGAGAACCATTTGCATGATTGTCTTTTGCTCTTGCTAAGGTTTTGGCTTTGCAATTTTCATAGTTCCATTGTAAAATAGGCAATTGAGGCAATTGCTTTAAAGGCAGTACATAAAAAGGCTATTATTGGTTAAATTACTATTACTCAAAACTTTTACGTCATTTCTTATAACTCATGCAATCATCTCAATAAAATGTCTGCGGAGGAAACACATTAATAGAACAAAAAAACACAACATATAACAGCTACTTATTTAATGTACTCAAAATGATGTTCAAATGGATTATTCTGTCTGCTAAGTATTTTCCCAACAATATAAAAAGGTTACCACAAGAAGTTTGATTTAAAAGTGCAAGTATGCTTGAGACACACAAATCAAATACTTTAACTAAAAACAGTCAATTTAAAGATTTAGAATGGCTGTGTCCCATAATCGGTAGAAGTCAATATTAATTAGAGTGTGCTGCAGGGGTCTCGTGTCACTTTCTTTCAATTTCAAGTGAAAGGTAATATGTAGAGAATTAAAGGTCACAGTAAAAAATCCACTCTATGTGTGTGGGTCTTCAGAAAATATATGGGTCTCGAAAAAAGGTTTTGATTCTGAAATGTAAAACAGTACAAATGAAAGGAAACAGATTCAGTCTTTTCTCTAGTGGGACCTGATAAGCACTTGACAAGAATTGATTAGACAAGACCCAATTAAACCTCATGACTTCTGAGAATGATCTTCTTAGGAAATGGTTTATCATCTTAGATGCTCAGACTGATTTCTATGACCTCATGATACCTTAACTCACTAACACAGGGAATCTAATTTTCTTGACACTGTGTGTCTGTTTGGACTGCTTTTTTGGCATTGGGCATTTCACTTCACCATCTGGAAATGCTTTGGACTCTTCTAGTTGAGCGCCAGGTCATTGAAATGTTCCTGCAGGCTAACTGAACTACTGTATATTGTACAATCCATGACCTCAGGCAACATTAAACCATAAACTCCAAACGCTTTCGCTCTGCAATCAAATGAAATGAAGAACCAGTCTATAATCTTTATCTTTCTGTGTGGCAGGTGGGTTATATCACGTTAAATATTTTCTTAGTTTCAGTAAAGGGAGATAGACTGGTGATCTCTGGTGAATTCATAGATCATTTTAAAAATCAGTGTATAAAACGGGAAAATATATATATATAGAACAGACAACTTTTAAAACCTAATGGTGCTGAAAAAACACTAAACCAGGAATTTGAGAAAATCTAATTTGGAACTTAGGAAAAATTAATATATTTATTTTGTCTAACTAGAGATTCACGTGTTATGTACACAGCTGTACAAATCCATCTAAACTCATCAAATACATGGTATGATTAAAAAGGGGGTAAATTAATGCTTACTTTTAGTAGTTATGAATGTACTCCATACAACATAATGCTTGCTAATTCTAAAAATCCTAAAACACAAAGACTGTACAACAACAAATCTTTTTTTTTATAAGATCTATAAATTAAATTAGCCTATGTGTATATGGACTCATGAAATTGTTTGAAAATGGGTGAAGAACAAAACTGAGAAGGGGGCGTTGGCTAAAATAACAAATCATGTTCTATGCACTAATATAATTGTGCATTTTCCAAAGGAACATTAGTTCTGTTAGCCCAAGTTTTTTTTTATTGATTGATGAACCATTTGTAGGAGGGATCAAGTATTTCTGCATGTGCAATCATTGATGCAAAATATAATGAAAAATAAAATTTAACTCTATATAAAAAAGGATAGCTTGAAGGTAATGGATGCTAAGTTAGCTAACTGTTACAATTCATCTTTCTCCATAGTGCTGTAAGATATCCACATTCTAATGCTCTCTGCCTAAACATGTGAATATATAATTTCCCCTCCATTAATTAAAATGGTACTGACACAGCAGAACGGAATAAAAATCAGTGATCAACCACATGGCACATTAAAACCCAACACGTTCTTTCCTAAATGCCAAATGATCCAGAGAGAGACATTCCAGTACAATTTTTGACACTGCCTTGATGACCTTCCATAAAGAGTAGGCCAATTACCAATTTCATTTCCCTACTCTTCTCTCCAATAATACTTCATCTATATTTAACCAAAAGGCTTGAGCTCCTAATGGTTAATGAGCCCCTGCTTGCTACCATTGTACTGCTCTGTACGAAGAGACAGGTGGAGACCCTTCATGCTTTAATCAGCACTTCTATGCAGCTAATCGACATGAGACTTTATGCCTTCATATTCCTCTTCATTTTCTGGAGGCTATGCTTTCAGCAAATTTAAAATATTTCACAATCAAATTCTACTGTAATTATGCTTGTGTCATGCTGGGGAACAAAGTTATTTGTGAGAACATGTGAGTGATTATAGAAATGAAGTTAACCTTATTCACATTCCCAATCTCGACCGTGTAGTACTGAGTATATGCAATATGAATACTCTAACACTATTCCTTTAAGGTTAAAAGCTGTCTGCACACTGCTGTATGGTGTTTTCTAGAGACCTGAAGAAATGAATGAGATTTTCTATGAAAATCACGAGCTGGCTCAAAACACTTTATTGCTGAAATGAATTTCAAATGCACTATGTGGTAAGGAATGCTGATGAAGGCTGAAAGAATCCCAGACACAAAACTCCATAACCTAAATTCTTAAGGATGAAAGCAGAACCTAAAAACAGAATGAACAATGAATCAGCTTTGAAAAAGTATAGCTCCAATTATATCCCGAGATTTAAACTGTCCTTTTAAAATATCATTTTCATTTACTTCAGTGTAACAAACACCACAGAGATGCATCTTTTTTCATGAACAAATCGATCAGCCCTGCAGAGGATTTCACGGTGATTGGAAATATAAACCTCTGTCCCACAATGTTTTATGGATTTCTACCCTACTGTTCTTTAGCACATTTCTGTTCCTGAGCGGTGTATTAAAAACAAGAATCTTTCAATCTTTATTCAAGGACGTGTCTATTTTTTAAAATTGCAACCTGACAACTTGTTATAACCAAAATGTTATAAATGAAAAGTTTAGCTTTACTTGATAAACATGCTATGCACTTAATACTGTGAACCCCTGCTCTGTAATCTGTTATTTTATACAGTAATAAGTAATGGGCTGTGCAGAATGTCTCCCTTCAGCAGCACTGTAGGGGCCCATTCTCCCCAGTTCATATTGGTGATGCAACATTAAATGGCTATTTTCTAACTCACAGATCTGGAAAATGGGGTTTAATCAATGACTACATGGACCTATTACACCTTCTGGCATCAAATGTCACTCTCTTATCTAGGGATCTTCTATTTATCGTTGTCTGAACTGGCCAGTTGGCAGATGTGCCTTATGGGATTTGAGATAGCTCTTGGTCATTTATTTTATATTCAGAAAGCTTAATGGAAATCATTAAGACTAGATCATGGACTACCTACACTGCGTAAGAAAATAAATTACCCATTTAAGGTAAATACCTTTAACTGTACAGCCTGCTTTCTTCCTGATGGAAGTGTTGAATAAGAAAAAAACTTCCTTGTTTTTGGTATTGATTTCATCCATATTCTATAGTCAGCGTGGTGTGAATCTCGCATAAACTCTGTTCATTGAAATAACTCAGGTCTCGTCCTCAGATTCACTGGTATGGCCGCTACATACAGTATCAGCGTTGTTTTTACCATGGCGTGATAAACCTTAGAGTCTCTCCAAAAGACAGAGACAGCTATTTTGCTTTTGCTTTGAAGACAACCTGTTTAATCTGAATTCAGCCAATGAAGCAACAACACCGTTTCAGCGCCTAGTCTCAGGGCATGCAGGGTACCCCGTAAAATGCGGTCACTCACGTTTGGAGTGCTTGTCACAAAGAGCGGAGGCCCTCATGTCACACAGGCGAAGCGTTCCCTTGCTGCTGCTGTAGACGAAGAGGTTGCAGTGGTAAGGATGGAACTCTGCAGCCGTGATCACCTCCGTCAGCTCCTCCATGTTGGCAGGCTTGATGTCAACAATATCTGAGAGGGACGGTCACTCAGGAAAACGTGCAGGAGAAGTTCAAATCGCTTCATTTGAAAGGTGTGGGTCATATCTTGAGGACTGGCAAAACTGCGGCCACAACCGTTTGCTACCGTTTACTGGCGCGGGATATAAAAACTTTGCCCCAAAATCGTTATTGCTTTTGATTGTCATTATGTAAAGTTTGGGCAACGCAAAGTAGAAGAACAAACTGAGCTGCAGCTGGATGAACAGTTAACAGTATGAAAAACTCCAAGGCCATTTAATTCTGTGAGCTGACAGCTGGTTAATTGTTAATGTGAGACATTGATTATTTCCAAAGGCCCCAGATAAAGCTCTTACCTTGGTACTGTTTATAGCTGAGGTGTGCAAAAATGTAGACATCATATCTTCTTCAGTAGCAAATTGTTCAGCTAACTAACAAATTAGAAGATACATACTGTATGCACCTTCTGATTGCCTAATATGTGCATTCATAAGGATTATTAATTATTAGGATTAATACTGGTATGAGCACTGTTGTTTACAAAATTAACTGTAATTCATGCTGTGAACTCTAACATAATTATTATGGCCATTACCCTCTGGGCACTAATCTACAGCGTTTCAGAAAATAATAATTGAAAGAAACAAATGAGTAGCAACTGGAGGTTCTTTCTGGAGCTGTGAAAAACCACAGTATTTGTAATGTGAAGCAAATGTGGTAGACATGCATTCATTAAAATGTACATATATTACATACAGTGCTTTACAATAAGCTATAAAAAAGACCAAATAAAATTCTATTCCCGATACAGAACAGTAAAAATCATTCTCCTCATGTTGTTACTGTGTCGAATGTACAGTACATTACACAACAATGTAAAGATGTCAAATGAGGATATTTGAACCTGAAGAATCACAGTTGAAAATTCAAGACTATAATAACTTCCAAAGTCAACACTTCATCAAATTATTTAAATGAACATTTTTGAATTATTGATGAAAGAAGTGGAATGTATACAGTGTAAAGCTGATTTGTTTTGAAACTAAGAACAGCAGTAGCCCTGTGTAAACCTATTTCAATCCAAGAAATGGTCAAGTACCCCTTAAGACACAATATACAATTAAGTGGCGTGCAAAAGCTGTACAGACCATTTTGTAATATCTTCAGATGTATATTTTTGGCATATTGTAACCCAAAATCTTTGCAGCACAAAACGTCAGGTTTCCCTAGAGTCTGCAACAGATAATGTAAGTACCAATGATCTATCCATACCACCCATGTCAGAAGGATTAAATGGTTAACATTTATTACAAACTGAAAGATGATGGCAGTACTCATCTCTCCCGAGCCCTGCGTTTGACCTCGAAACACCAGCATCCCTTCAAAGACCTGTGGGCTGATTGAATACACTCACGTGGTACTCTGGATCATTTCCTGCTATGATCGGCTTCAGTGAGCTAAAATGTTATTAAACTGACACACTGCTTATATCGTCTGGCAGACAGAGTTCATGCAGAGCCCCGGGTTTCCTGCTATGTACAAACTGGAGAGAAGAATCAGTGGCCCTCATAGCCAAGCCTAAAAACACAACTTCTCTGATCAATACAACTTGCTAATTAAATGTTAATTTTAAAACATCACAGGGGGCCGCATAATCCTGTAGTTATTTTACTGAAGTAACCCCAACGCCTTTCAGAGCTGACTGCGAAAGTAAACCTCTGTCATGCAAGGGGAAGTTAAATGGAGGCGAATATTCCAGAATGTTCAGAAGATCCTTTAAATGAGGAATCAGAGAGACTTCACGGAAAAGAGAAAGAAGGACAGAGAACGGAGAAAAACCTGCCAGGTGATCTGGTGTGCTCACCTTCACGTGCAAAGGGCTGGCTTCTCCTAAGAACGCATTTTTCAGCACTTCTGAAAAGGGAAAATCTACCCATCTACCAATTTTCTTTTTTCATTTAGGGTTGCTGGGAAGCCAGACCCTATCCTGGCAAACAACTGGTACAAGGCGGGATACACACTAGATGGGACATTAGTCCATCACAGCGCACACACTCACATCAGAGACAATTTTCCCAGAGGCCAATAACCTGCCAGTATGTCTTTTCCTCCTAAAGGCATGGGAGGAAACCCAAGTGAACACAGGGAGAAACTACAAGCTCCATGCAGACAGCACCCCAGGTCCAGAGCCCCAGCACTGTGAGACAACAATTCTAACCACTGTGCATTGTGCCGCCAGAGAAGGGAACATCAAACGCGAAAAAAAACAACACATACTATATTAAGACAGAGAGAAGCTTCTTATAATCTTGCCTTTAGCAAAAATTATTTTTCTTCATAACTAGCATCTTCTATCATGAATAGGTGCCAATCATTTTATTGTTAACATCTGATAAACTACGCTGCCTTAGGTGGATTTAACATTTGGCAAGTTTGTTAAATTCTATTCAGAGTTTGTATCTGAATAATCTTGCTCTGTAAAGGAATAATTAGTGAGATTCTATTCTAAGGTTTACATTCCTCAAAAATCAAACAAAGAAACCTCAATCAACCAAAAAAATGACTTGAGAAAACACAATAGGATGATTCAGAATCAAGCTGAATAAAATAACGATTCTCGTAAGTACTGCTGGATAAAAATGCTATTACGTTAATTATTTAAACTCTTACATCAATATTTCACTGTAATGGCCGTCAAAAAAGCAGACTGAGGGGAAGATGCCATTATGTATACTGAAAGAAGCCTTTTGCATTTCGCATCAACAATTGTCTTCAACCTTTTATTTTCATCCCAGCAACTGAGTCCTCTGCCTTGAAATACTCAGAATTGTAATTAGCTAATGTAATTTTGTTATTTCTTTATAATTAGCAAAATCCTGCTTGTCTTATGCACACAGGATTAGATACAAAGATAAACCACTGAAAGGTTTGGCACCAGTAGAACCACTAGTAGAATTTCTCACAGAAAAATGATTCTTCCAATTAATTAAATAATCTGTCCCTAAGGCATCGGTCTAATTATAGATTTCACACAGATGCCCAGAGGCAAAAACAAGCTAAAGCAGTCTTGTGAGGGTCAGAGGGAATCTCTGCCAAAGAGTATGTGAACTGTTTGTGAAAGGGTCTTGGATACAGTACTTAAATCATTCTTAAATCAACATCAATTCAAAAACATGAAAACTACATTCTCTGTGAATGTCTAAATACGATGCTTACAATGGTGCTTTGATCTTAAATCAGAACTGACAGAAAAATGGTTAAATCGAGAAAACATTATACTTGATTTATAAAGGATTACTTTTTCTGTATTACTTTTTCACAGTATTACAGAATACTGTACTTCCAAATTTTATGTAGAATTAAAATCTTTAGAAATTTGAGGGAAACACAAATGCTTCCATTTCTTTTTACAGATTTCATATATACAGTACAGATTTATTCAACAATATCTTAAATAAAGGTCACAACTGAGTTGATGACCCATCTTGTTCATTATGTTGCTAACAGCTAATTGATCTAAGGTTACACTTAGCTGTTTCTCAAAGAATCCCAGGGAACTTGCTTCTGGGCTGTTTCAGACACCCACAGCCAAACTAAAAAGGACTGCTCATTCAGAGTGCACACTGAGCTCTGAGCTATAGTATGTCTGGAAATGACTGTGAATTGTATTCAAGAAAATCTGCAACTTGACAAGTGCCTATGAGATGACATTTAGGTCATTAGGAGTAGTGTAACACTTCCAATCACTGTTTACTCTGATATGGGTGCTCTGGGACTTTCAAACAGAAACACATCTCTCCTACAGTGAACATTTCTGAGGAAAGCAATCACTGCCCTCACCCCTGCCGTCGCTGGTATCAAGATCATGATGATGAAGCCATCTTAATAGCTGGGGATTGCAAACCGGATGGTACAAAAAGTAATACTAAGAATTTCAAATAAAAACAACTGCAAAAGCAACAGTTCAAGGAAAATACCATATCTGCCAATGTATTTTCTGCTTTTAGAGAATATTGTGGGATCAAGAGGTTTAAATTAAAGGTGCTTAGGTTTAAATTAGAGGTGCTTAGAGCAGACATGAGATCTGTAAGGGTGAATCTCCATAACAAAAAATGACTTTCTGTACAAATAACAACCAGTTGTACAATCTTTAAAATAGTAAAAATCTGCTAATGTTCTTTTGTTTACAAAAACAAATAGAAAGGTAACCACATCAATTCCAAATTGGTCAAAACCGAAATCTCTTTAAATGACCCCTTATATAGTATATACACAGTAAATACATCCTTTCCAAATTTAACAAGAAAATCTTGAATTACTATTAAAAGGTAGCATTACTTTAGCATTAAAGGAAAACATTAGCATATAATTTACAATCTGATAACAAAACCCAGAATTGCCTGTATACTTAGCTATATATACAGTACTATAATATACTGTAGCTACTGTATACCGTATATTATAATGTTTTGGCTTTCCAAATATATACTGAAATTATAAATAGAAAATATCAGCTGCTTCCTGGGTACAGGTACTGTGTTTAACTGACTATTATCTTTATAATGAATTGTTGCAGGTCCTTAAAATGAGGCACAAAAAGATAAACTTTTCAGACTTGTTTTTCTACCAGTGAGTAGCATTGGCCAAACTCATTAATGAGCGAGCTTCATCGGCTTTGGCTAGGAAGTGAGTCTATTGCAATTATCACCTAGAGGCTTGACGCCTCTCTGCACAGGGCCTCTGATTTCCATTGGGATTTGTGCTTCCATGGTAATAACCCAGGATACTTCCAATCTCTTTACACTGCATTAAGATATTCAAATTCAACTCCTCGCCATCCTCTCTCAAGATCAGACAGAAATAAGCACAGAATTTCATACACTATTTATCATCTTGTTCCAATTCTTTCTTGGGTTAAGAGATAATTGAGAAGGAGCAGTAGTCCGGGTTTTAACAACATATGGTCGTATGTGACAGGTCACACAGTCAACCGCAGGGTATTTTCCTTCAATAGATCGCCGACATTGATTAATCCTCACTCTGAGACTACGTTTTAGCAGGAGCAGCAGAGTTCAAAACAATATGCGACCATCTTAGCCACCAACTCCAAGCAAGACAACAGAACATTGACCGAATTTCTGTTCAACTCGATTCACCAGGGTGTGAACAGCACTGTCAGGAAGCTGCCACTGGAATGGCCTTTATTCTGCAATGAAGTGCTTGACAGGCTAAGGTGTGCCCCATTTCTATACCCACCAAAAAGCTTAAACGCACAGGCACTTAGTATAATTTCAGTTAAATAATAATTCAAAAAGCTAATGGCAAAAACAAATAAGTAAATACTGCTTGATAATAATCAGAAGAATCCTTACATTTATTTACTTTTCTGGACACTCCACTCAAAGAGCTTTTACAGGTAATGGGGACTCCCCTTCATCATCACCATCGTGTAGCCCCACCTGGATGATGCGACGGCAGCCACAGTGCACCAGTACGCTCACCACACACCAGCTATCAGTGAGGAGGTGAACAGAGTGATGAAGCCAATTCATAGATGGGGATTATTAGGAGGCCATGATTAGTAATGGCCAGGGGGGAAATTTAGCCATGACACCGGGGGTAATACCCTTACTCTTTTTGAGAAATTCTCTGGGATTTTTAATAACAATGGAGAATCAGGACCTTGGTTTTATGTCTCATCTGAAGGGTGGCAAGATATAATAGGGCATTAAGACCCGCACAGAGTCCAGGGTGAGTGCTCCCTACTGGCCCCACTAACACTAACTTGTTATTAAAATGGCACAACTGCAAATTACAGCAATTGCAAATCATGTATCCATGCATTCAGCAATTGATAGCTCAAGGTTGTTTTTGTAAAACTGAAAAGTAACTCCTGAAAGACCCTTTTCAGGTTTTCAAACTGGTATCATTCTTTTTATGAACAGATGAAATTAAAGTCAAACAGCTTCTTCTTAATCTGATAATAGCCTTTAATAACCCAATGTTTAGGGAAAGATTAACAGTTTCCCTTTGGCTGATCTGTACTGCATCAACACCAACTAATATGCAGGATGACACAGGAACTAATTAGGTCATATTTTGTCTTTATACAGGTTTTAATACTGGAAAAGCTATCAAAAAAACATTTAACTTCTTTTTTAACCACTTCTTCATGAGAAAATGTGACAATTATAAATGGCATACTTATTTTTATTCATGATAACTTGTCAGAATATTTTATGAATGTCCTGAAAATCTATAGGGATATATTAGCTTAAGTATTATCTTTAAGTCAAATTTTCATTAAAAATAGTGTACTACTCCTGAACAATTGCTGGAGACCTTCCAATTCATCATTAGTCTCTCTCCAGTCACCTTGCACCCTATCTGGAGATAGGAGACCTGAATTATTTTTCTAGGCTTACAGTTATATCAGCTTCATAAATTATAAGATGACAATTAATGGCTACACTCCTTTGGAATTAACCAAGAAATCCCATGAACTGTATAGGGCAAATGAATGCCCTGAAGACCCTTAAGAAGGTAGATTTTCAAGATGTTTTCATTACAAAGATACACATTGCCTCAAAACAAAAATGAATTGCCTCCGGTTCCAAGAAATATCTTTCTTCATTTTGATTTAATAATGTCTCTTGCTTCACAGATTTTTACTGATCTCGGTTACCCGAGCAAAAATGAACTACAAGGGAGGGAACGGAGACATAATGAAATTGGGGAAAGGAAAAGATAAATCTGATTATTGAAATTCTGACAATAAAGCTTTCTACACATTTTCGCACATACATAATGCTTATGTGCTTTATTTAATTTCATATTCTCTTCTACTAACCCTCCCTGTTAACAGCTTTTTAGAATAAAACATGAAATCCTAGTATTAATGATAATACAGAGTGCATGAAAATCTCGAGGCTTTATTTTGTGGTATTTTCTGGTTGCCCTGATAACTGGCCTGGTAGCATCAGGTGTTACATTGTAAATAAAGCTTTTCTCCATTACCTACAGTATGTGATTATCTAAGAGACCTGCTACTGGCATCCCAGTGTGTAAAGAGAGGGATGGCTTGGTCATGTACAGTACTTACTGGGTTTGCGTTAGGAGTCGCTATATGATGCTGCAGTTGTAAACTGCACCTAAAAGACATTTATCTCAAACAATTTAAGTAAAATAAATAGTAACTGGAGGACAATGGAGGGGGGGCTGCTCACAGTTGGCTTCAGCAGAAAAGGTGTTCACGTGAGTGCAGGCTGAACTCTTATGATCCAGGTGTTGTGGGTTCGAGGCTGGGTCGTGTCACTCACCAGGTTTCCTCAAAGTGGCAGCTCACAACTGGCTGAGCACCGCATAGGATAGTTTGAGAACAGCTGGCCAGGTCTGTCTTGGCTCTTGGCAAACACAGTGGTGACCCCTGCAGCCCTCTGGGCACTTGCGGATTTGTGATGTACCTATTCTCCAATTAGTTCTGAGCTACCAGCACTGAGCTCTGCTGCTGTGGAACATGTATATTTAAAGATGAGTTGCTTGACTGTGTGAGGGCTGGAAGAGTCTGTGTACACTTCTTCATTCGCCAGTATGTGCAAATATAACAAACAAAAATAGCAATATAACAAAAGCTTACGATAGTGGTGGCACTAGCATGTATAGAACTTCCTAACATTCAATATCTTATGGTATTTTAAGTAACATCATAATACAATCTATCGTTCATTTGAAGCCACAAGCAACAAGGTTTTAATTGAAGGCGTATTAAATTGAACCGCTATTTTTTAATATGTCTATTACCCACTAACACCCTATTTTTTGTCTGGCAGCATAAAGTTGGAAGACAATTAGAATGCAGTGGAGATCCTTTAACCCTGCAGGTGTATTCTATCTATGTTACCATCAAACACTCATTAAACTGTGTGCTCTTCTCCCAGCTGGCCTACTCTCCTAATTGTTACCAGAGGCTACAACCACTGTGGATCACAGCCGTCTTCCAATGGCTCCATCACAATGCCGAGTGACCCTGAAGATGAAGAGTGACTGATCAGGTGAATGCTGCCATTGCAGCTACTCTAAATATCCGATCTACCTCAAAAAGAGCTCAAAAACACCCAAGCCTGCACCCCATTACTGATTCTGCATACCCCCAAGGCTGACGGAATCCTATGCATTGAATTTTTAGCGAGGGATCTGTTATTTATGTGAAATGTGCTCTGAACATGCTGCATGAAACCGAAAAATATCTTAATTGATTAGTGATAGTGTGATCTCTAATTCGGTAATAAAATGCCAAAACATCCTGCTCAGAACATGACATCTTTTCAACTTAAGCCATTTGTTTTTCTACTGTAGGTTGCACAGGCTGTCTCATTACTGTGTGCTCCACTAAGGAGACTGTGGGGTTTGAACATGTATGCCGTATCTGCCCAGATTTAAAATGCAACCACCAACTGTTTCAAAGAACACCCACCACCTTGTTCTCACACCAATGCTGTCTGATTCAGAATACAGTAGCTAAGACTGATCTCTTTACACCTTGCAGATAGTATAACTGCAATTCTGTGTATTATCACTACTTATGTCTGGGATTATTCTCATTTGGAAGACCTAATCAGGTTGAAACACAAGTGTCATTGCAATTAATCACTCAAGTCTAAAATCATTCACAGCCAAGCCAAAGGATACTGAAGCTCCTGTCTGTGATGGCCAGATGCCACAAATTAATCCTGAGGTCATCAGCAGACATGTAGGTCTCACAATCACTGTTGACGGAGATGGAGTTGACATGGTAGGTGTGAGCATTAGCAAAGATCCTCCGTGGGCTCACCTCTACCATCAGGTCCATGGGTTTCAAAACTGGAACCTGGGAAGGTAAATAAAGACAGTCAGTTATCAGTTCCACATCAATTTCATGTTGTCTGGAGAACATATTTTACATTAACAACATAATGGGAAAAGAATAATAGCATATGGTTAATAAAAAACAGAAAATGCATTGATAGAATGTAAAACCGTCTGTATCAAATAAAATATAATCACTAGAAAATGCCTTTAAGCATCCCAACTGTCGGATACATGAACCAACAAGGAAAAATCTGTATTTCAGTCTCATGAATCATTTTGCAAATTTTAGGTGTATTCCTTTCAAAAAGATCTGAAAAATTGAAATCCCTGAAATGAAATCAAAATATGTAAATATATGTATCTTCACAGAGTTTACAAGTACCATTATTTAAGTCCTTTTCACTGAAGTCAATGTGGAAGTGATTGTGCCGCCAACTGTTATTTAAATAAGTTGTCACGCAGTGGAATTTGATATCCCTTTTTCCATTAGGTAATACAATCTGATACTAATGACAATGTGAGAGAGAAATAAAACTGTGCTTGTATAATGTGATACAAAAAACATACTCTGTGAGAATCAGCTATTCAGACAGCAGGAAGCCTTATCTCATTGTGATGCATTCTACTGAGCAGCAGATTCAGTTTAATCATGTGGCGTGAAATGAAATTTGGAAAAACCAATGGAGATAAAAATCAGACAAAAGCAAAAGCACCCGTTCCTCTGTCTCTTTGAAGATAGCAGACCATGCAATTGTCTGTTCCTTACTGATGGGAGCTCTCAGATTTGAGAGGAGAAAGAGACAGGCAAACCAATCTAGTGAACCCAACTGTTAAAAAAAGAAATCTGCTCGAGACTTTAATGATTCTACAGCATTTCTGGGTAAGCTTCAACAAATTATTAAAGGTTGCTTAAGGGTTACTGCAGATTTTATGCAGTGGGCCATCTCTTTTTTTTTTCCAGTGTTTTGTCACGGAAAATCATGGTATACTAATACTAACATGACCAGGTGTATTTAACATTCTCTAAATCTAAAACATCTTGGTTTGACAAGCTTTAGCCAGTTGAAATACAGCTACCTGGACTGTTGACAGCAGCAATAAAAGTGACACTACTATCCACAAAATGTATTTTTACTACCATCACCAAGGTGCCATTTTTCTTGATTTCAGTGGCCTGCTTGTCACCTGGCTGTCACTCCTGCCTGCAAGCTGAGACTGTCTCAATCCAAGCCAGAAAGGGAGACCCTGAATCAGACTCTATCATTCCAGACTCTCTTAAGTCTACATCTAAAGGGCTTAGTGCCTAAACTGGCAGAGGGCATTTTGCAGGGTTCTGGTAATTTCATGTACAGTATACAGTATGGTAGCAACATGAGCTTTCTGCTGCCTTTGTGTCTGCTCTCAGCAGTTGAATTTACTGTATCAAAATGTCTTCACTACTTTGGTCATTTCTCTGTCGTGCACAGAGGAAGATTTTCGCATTCAAAACATCTTCATCTGTGGAATCGTAGCAATTGCATGACCTTGAGACAAACATTATGTAGATAAAGTTTTGTACTACAGAACCAAGGGTTTTCCTTGTTTTTTAAGGGTACTGTATGTGCATCCCACACTCCATCCACTATGCATTTGCACTTCAGCTATTGAGGATTACTGAGAGCCAAAGCCTAACCATACAAAAGGACAAGAGGCACCAGCTGGTCTCACCTGCATGCCTCCGAGAAGAAAAAAAGCTATGTGACCACACTAGAACTTGCAAACTCCACACAGGAGGCACTCCAGCAAGGAACCAAACCCAGGACCCGAGAGAGCGATGAGGCAGCATTGCTGAAGACCGTGACACTACGCTGACCAACAAAATGTATTGATACTTTATTATGTCATTCAGTAATCCAGTTAATCATAAAAAGATCCAGATCCTTTTATTACTGTAAAACTCAACATTGCCAAGTGTTCAAAATATTGCTTTTGTCTTTCAATTGGCTTATTTGAATGTCCCCTATTGTTTCACATAAAAAAAATTAAAATCTAATTTAAAATTTAAACAATGAAGAATTATGTCACCACCCTTTATGGCACATTCTTATCATTTCAATTTGTCAAATTCACAGGGAAGTCATGCCGCAAAATGACATTTGCCACCACATGGCTATTCATTAGAAAGCTCGATGATAAACAGCACTTCTGAGATCCCTGTGATGTGTTAGACAGCTGTTAAAAAGTCCTGATTAGTCTGAGGAGATCTCAACAGCGCATCACTGTCCAGACTATCACCACATCCCATGTGGTCTTTCTCTCCAGCAGCCGTCACTGTAACGACTGACATAGCCGAACAGGAAGACTAAGACAGAATCAAACCTGTGCTACTGTTTTCTGACCTATTTTCACTGAGAAAATAGGGCTCCACTGGGCAGAGCGGACACAGAGCAGGCAGAGTGTCACTGTGGCTAAGGATCTGCGCCTGCGTCTGGAAGGTTGCCGGATCAAATCCCGCGGCCGTCAGAGGAATCCTACTCCGTTGGGCCCCTGAGCAAGGCCCCTAACCCCAACTGCTCGAGGGGCGCCATATAAAATGGCTGACCCTTGTGCTCTGACCCCAAGCTTCTCTCCCTGTCTGTGTGTCTCATGGAGAGCTAGCTGGGGTATGCGAAAAGAAATTCCTAATGCAAGAAATTGTATATGGCCAATAAAGTGATCTTAAAACAAGCAAAGCAGAAGGAAGGAAGAGGACAGGCTCTCTTGTCTGTGGGATCTCAGGAACCTCCACACCTTGACAAACTGTTTTGAGTTGTTTTGAAACCTATGTTTTGAAAGTGCAAGGAAACATAAATGTTTAAACATTTGCTACTCTTTGTAGAAAAATATTTTAGTCAGATTCCCGAGTTAAAGAAAGCTATCATTTTTTAAGTTTAAGTTAAGAATGGGTCTTTTACCTTCAGAGAGAGAATGTGTAAGGCAGAAAAATTCGTTCTTTTCCATAAAATTGTTTTTTTTTGAGAGAATGTGGAAGAAGACACTGCAGCCAACTGTAATTCGGAGTGACTATATTCTGGATTTAAACAAAATATATCTTTATATCAGGGGTGAGGAACTCATCAAGGGCCTTAATATCCTCCATCTTCATTCTACCTCTGATCTTAATGTCATCAGTGAAGTATTTTTTTAAATTATATTGTTTAAATCTTATACAGTCGCCAGTTGAATGTTACATATTGTAACTGGACCCTTAACTTCTTCATCCCTGCTTTAATACGTCTAGACAATTTATTTATAGGTCTAAGTATACAAAGAGTGGACTACCTTTTAAAATGGGGTTGAATCAGAATGACAAAATAACTATGTTTTTCATTTTTTATTAGTCTTTTTGCATTGTGCTTCATACAGTATACTGTATGTCTTTTAGGACGTATTTCTGCAATGCAGGCTTAGGGTATCCTCCGGGGGGCCAGGCTGTCTATATGCACAATGCATAATCTGTCTGATAGAATGCAAAGGCACTGGCTTTATGTATTGTCTTTCTATTACATCTCTATATATACTAACCTTAGTACTAAGGTTAATAGCAAGTGTAGTCATCACACCCACTGCAAGGATCCATGGTACCAGTGGGGGATGGTAGAGACTGGAGAGCTGCCGCTGCACTCAAAGCCCTGCAGCTGTCTCACGATTTTAGGGGAAAACGTGGAGAGGGAATACCACTGAAGAGGATGGCCGTGGGCTGTGTGTGTGGGCTGGGAAATTGTCATTTTACTTGTTAGATTTTATTGGGTTTGGAAAAAAAAATAGCTAGGTGTTCACAAAAAAGGGCATCCTTTAGAACAGCAGTTTACAGCCTTGGTGTCGGAGTATCCCCTCGCCTTCTGGTTTGCTTTCCAAATGAACCCTTAATTACCCAGGCTGATAAAAAAAAACCTTATTTGACATATTTGCTTGATTACACCACATAAAAAGTCTGTAAAGTGGGGGTCATCAGTTAACATCAGTTTCTATCAATTTCCAAGATTCAGACATCCCCTTTTTCACACGTCTGAAGGAATTAGGTCAATGTCAGAACACACAAAGCACATTTCTGGAGTGTCTGTCACCTTGCCAGTCCTACCTTTCCCTTGGTTCCCTGGTCTTCTAGTCACCTAGTTGATACAGTTCCGAAATCCTGAGCTGCAGCAATTTACAACTCACTTTTGTAAAAAGCTTACAAAAGCCTAGGACATACAGTACTGTATGACATAGTTCGACATTTTAAATTTCTTGGCAAAACAACTACAGATTTTGTAACCAAGATGAGGGAAGCAACAGTTCAGTTAAGAGATCAATTAGTCTTGGCATTTGAGCGCTTGATTAGAATGAATGCCCAAGGCCACAGGGTTATTCCAAGATTGAAAACGGATTTAGAAAACATTCAGTACAGTACCTGCGTATAATGAATGGATTGATTTTATGGGCAAAGCTTGAAGATGGAAACAATACAACCCAGCCTCTCTAGCTTCTCGTCAGAGTTTTTCAGAGTACTGGGAGCACTTTGTAAATGGACATAACGGACAACTGTTATCACAGTTATTGTTGTGCCAGGAGGAGCAGGACTGCGAGAAGTACGCGAGGGCTTGTGGCTGGCATTTCAACAACGGGTTTGTGTCTGGAAGTGAAGTGACATGCTCAGAATGTACAGTTTTCCCTCTAGTCAGATGGGGATAAGCTTGTGGTGTTTTTTGGAAGAAGGAGAATTCTGAATCTCCCCACATCAGGGTAAAACTCGGACTGGACGCCCTGAAAGGCAGAGAACTCAGAGGAGCCGCCGTAGAGCTCCACTGCAAGACTGTCAGTCTGTATTGCTGTGTATGCTGCCGCTCTGCTGTCATCTCGTTTCTGAGGTCTTTAGTAAAATTCTGGGCAGCAATGACACTTATTTAAAGCATGACATTTATTCCACAATTCAAATGTTACAGGATAAATGAATCCGGAAGAAAATGCCACCTACATATGAGTACAGTAGGAATGTCAGTAAATGTTAATGACACTGAGGTGACGCGAGGTTCAGCAAGCTAAGAGGTTACCTGTAGAGATGTCACCGTTGAAAGGTCTTTCACCCTTCCTTCTTCATCTTTCAAGTTGTACCCCTCCGGTCTCTTATCTCTTTCGCTAACTTTCCATAACTTAATAGTTTTATCTACAGGAAAAAAAAAACACGGGTAAACATCAGAAACAGATAATGGACAACCCACAAAAAATACATTTTATTCTGTGTACAGAAGACCTTTACCTGTTACAACTCAAAAGCAAAACGTCATTCGGTGACGTCCTAAACCAGCTCATGGAGAAAAATGAAGAAGCCAATTTGTGAGCTGAGACTTTCAAGAGGATCAGTTCCAGTCAAATCAAACACAATCCTCACTGGCAGCTTGCAGGCATAGAATGAATTATGGGACCCAAAGGCTGATGTAGAGTGGTGTGTGTTTTATTTTTGAGGGATAGACTTTTATAAAAATAGAACAATTCACAAATTGCCTTTGACTAAACCAATTTTAACAGTATAATTTCATAAAAACATCTAGGAAACAGTCAAATGTTTACCACATGTTTTCACTGCTTAACTAGTGCTTATCTGTTAAACTAATCTAAAAGGTAGTGAACTAATCAAAAAGTGGAATGACTAATGCAGGAACTGTGTACTGTAGAAAGGAAAAAAGCAGCTTCTCAAAATATAATCAAGAATACAAGGCAATTGTGAGCGGTCTTACTCTGCATTTCAGAGAACAAAAAATGAGGAAAAACTAGCAGATAACATTTTACAGATGAAAACACAGAAGAAATATTTAAATGAAGTCAAATTTCTAAATGCCACAGAAAATTCAGCCCTAATTGATTAAAACAGATTATTTAACCTTATTATTTTTGCACTTTCCATATAAATTCTTAGACTAATTAGACAATTAATTGATTGATGAATAAATACGCAAATTTTTGGAGTGTACTGAAATGATTAAAAAGATAAAGTTCTAAGAAATATTCGGCACTGTTAATTTTTAAAATGCTTTCCTCAGTCTCCTGCAAATATGAGCAAGCCTCAGCTACACACACACACAAACACAGCTGGCTGGGTCACCGCGCTAAGGGCCCCTATATTCCCCAGGACTGTGGAATCATTGTTATGGAAAAACAATTTCAGCAGCTGCCTCATGTGAACTCCATCAGTCCTGAAACCAACCCTCCCATGAGAGAGCTGCCAAAATTGCAGTTGTTTTGTACAAAAAAATTGGGGAGTTATAGTTAGAAGGCAAAAACGCGAATGCTTTTGCCCCCAGCTAAAGCGCCACAGCAACAACAATTACATGAAAATGTCTGCTATTTTACTACTTCAATGCCGGTACAATCACATGGATAAGGTCAGTCACAGGATGATAGAACCCTCCTGCTGAGGGGATAAATCCAAAACACCAAAAGACTGTCACTGCAAAAAACATTTTCCAAAGCTTCTGGTTTGTTTCTTGATCATAAGAAATTTAAGCTGCTCTCTCTTACAGCATTTACAGAAGCAGACATGTAATAAAGTGCAAAACATCTAGGAATTACTGTCAACATAAACCATACCACAAAAACTCACTGTTCAACACACAACATGAACATCCAGGGCGGTAACTGTGGTCACTAAAGTGGAGGGTAGGTTAAAGATTATGATGTTGTCATATCATTCAATGTGTTCAAAGTAGTATGCAACAAAAAAAAATAAAACTCTTCTCTGACTTTGTTTGAAAAACTCAGACCATTAAGAATCCCATCTTAATTAACAATATTACAAAATGGAGGTGAGCAGCACACTGCTTAGCATTGCTGCTTGGCAGCAGTGGTGGGGTCCAGGGTTCCATTTCAGACCTGGGGCACTATCTGCATGGAGCTTGTATGTTCCCCTGGGTTCGCATGGGGTTTCTTCTGGGGGCTCCCTGCACCCTAGCATGTCTTTGTAGTTTTAACCCAGTCAAAAGACATACTGGCAGGTTGCAAAGGAACAAGTAATAGGTTTATTCTGTGCTAAAAAGAGAAGAAAGAAAACAACATTTCGGCCGTGGAGCCTTCTTCAGGTGTGGTACTGGTAGGTTTATGCTGGTAGGTTAATTGGCTTCTGGGAAAATTGGCCCTGGTGTGAGTGTGTGTCTGTGTGTCTGCCCTGTGATGGACTGGTGGCTCATCCAGGCTGCATCGCCTTACGCCCATTTTTTGCTGAGGCTCTGGCTTTCCCATGGCCCTAGATTTGGATAAAGTGGTAAGAAAATGGATATATGGAAAAAGGAGGGATAATTTCCTAGCTTTCCCATAAATAAAACCTTTATTATAAAATGGTTTGCAACACTCTTTCTTAACCCAGTTTCTACATGGATCCTCCTTTTTACAATTGGCATCACCGAAAAAAATGTATTATGTAACTGTGATGCTAATAAAGTCCTAATAAATTTTGACACTTTCATCAGCAAAAGCTTTCCTATTGGTCTCTAATATATACCACATTTTCACCTTATATTTTATTTAAAACAAGAATATTTAACATAAGAACCATTTTTTTCATTTGTTTCTTGCTTATTGTTGCCATCTTGGACAGCAAAGGTCTCAGCTCTGAAGGACAGCTTTTTAATTTTAGAGTCCCCAACAGAAAGTGCCGTTTTTGCTCTTGCCAATGAATACATCATTATTATTAATGCTGTCCCTAGTGGTGAGAAACTGGTCTCGTAAAATACTGTTAAAGGTTCACCTTGATCTTTACCTTCATAAGACTCTCCTAACTTCTTCACTGGAAATGATCTCCTCATGAACAAAAAAAGGCAATCTTGCTATTTCAAAATCAATATACCGTACATTCTCCTGCTGTGATATACTAGGTTAAGAGGGGAAAACTCTTGGACTCTTTGTACCAAATACATTTTGATCAGGAACATCATACACAGGTCGCCCAGTCAAGCGTAGCTTTATTAAAGATTGGAAGCTGAGATTGAGTGCCAATGCTCTTTTTTTAATTTGCACAAGGAAACAATAATTTACATATTTTGGATATGGATATTTCTGTTTTTTTGCAGTGATTCAAATACATATATGTATAAAAAGATACAAAAGCACAAAATTAATTTAGGTTTTATGTTGTTTGGTGTAACTACATTTAAGAAGAAAGATGATGATGCCATTGTTATAACAAATGCTTTACTGGCCAAACTCTATATTTCAGAAATATAAAATCTTTTTGAAAAGCTAACGTGGATCTTTAAAGGGACTGGAGCGATATCTGAGTCTGCTAAAAACCTTAATCTTACTCCCTCTCCCTGCTATGTTTGAATTTACAATTTTTTAACTTTGTTTTTTTTGTCACATTTTTATGACATGTTCTTTAAAGTAATGAAAAAAGTTGCTATTTTGTCTCAACCCATACCCACAGCAGCACTGAGCCAATCGTGCACCACTGCTTGGGGAATCCCAGTCAGAAACTCTGACACTCTAATTAATCAAAGTCTTGACTTTTTCAACACAGCGCACTATCATTGCAGGAATCAGCACATGGATTGAGACCTTGCAATATCTGACCTTACTGAAAGCCCATGTCAAGGTTACAGTATCTGTCTTCACTGTTTGATATACTACAGGGGTCTTTCCCAGATTTCATTTTCATTTGCTTTACCGTGACTTTTTTTTGTAGTCAATGTAGCCTTCTCACATTAAGTGCTCCCTCCTCTAGAGATTTTGGCTTTCCTCGTAAGTAAAACAATAAAATTTTAAAAATGCCCACGAAAGTATATGATGCATACTAAAATTATTTTAAAGAATATCAATTCTAGTGAGGCAAAATAAAAATGACACCTTTATTCAGATTGGCTGCAGTAGTATATTTTGTACTCATATAATATATCTGTGTCATTTGTAATTGTCACCTTCCAGATGACAAAGGAGAACACTTTGATATGGGACTTAATTGTAAATTTATCTGCTGCAAATATTGTTAACAATGCTGCATTTCCTGAAACTGGAGAGTAATGTTGAAAAAATCCTCTAACAAGTTAATTTTTCATGTTTTGTTTTTAATGGCTCAGTGGTTAGCATTGTTCTTTCGCAGATCTTGGTCCCTGGGTTCAATGCATGGGGTGCTATCCGTGTGGAGTTTCCTCCAGGTGAACAATTCAGGTCTGCTGGGGAGCAGGAGCTTATACCAGCAAGCAACGGGAACAGGGCAGGATACACCCTGGACTGGATACCAGTCCATCAAGAGCAAACAATGCAGACACACTTGTACCAGGGTCAGTTTTCCCAGAAGCCAATTAACCCACCAGTACGTCTTTGAACTGGGGGAGGAAACCGGAGCACCTGGAGGAAACCCACATGAGCACAGGCTGAACCTACAAACTCCACACATCTAGCAATGCTAACCAGTGCTCCACTGTGCCAGCCAGCCTGAAAAATCATTTGATTTAAATCACTGAAGGTTTGGGAAGAATATATCATATATACAGTACATACAGAATTCCGATTCTGCCCATATATTTAACTTGCCCTTTGGTTCAGTACAACATACGCAGAGCATCACTAGAGAATCATAAAAGAGGTCTGACATAAGACACTTGCACTACATATCTCCTGAGGTTACTGTGGCAGTTAAGTATCTAAAAACACTGCTGGAAGACGCCATCCCCTGTCATTCACAGGATCAGTCCAGGGGATACGAAGTCATCACGAGAATGCAGATTCTTTCCAATAGCTCTAGGACCTTATTTGAACACACTGCCATAAGCACAAAAATGACAGCGGGCTGTGGCAGCTGCTGAGGTGTCACCCAAACCACCCCCAGCCAGTTCTAAAGAAAGCATATTTACAGAGGGTTGAAGCACAAAACAGATGAAATGAGTAAACAAGAACCACTTATCTCCTTTATGAAAACTACAGTCTGTATTCAGTAACTTCAAAACATTTGAACAATAATTTAATTTTAGATTGTCTAATTTACACTGCATCCTCATCTTAGTCCTGCAATCTAGTACACCCTGTTTAACTGCCAGCTTCTGGGTATTGCATATTTTTGGTCAATCAAAGCCTTTCGTAGATGTTTTATATATAAAGCAGGGCGTTATATGATCTTAAAGAGAGTATTCAATAGTTAAAAAAAAGCTCACAGCTATATCTTTGACATATCATTTACTGACATATTATCAATATTACTAGGTTTGTCTGCTGAACTCTATACTTAGCAATTAAAGTTCTTAAAGATCATATAATTCAATGCTAAGGTTAGTAAAAAGGGAAATTTGGCTGTAAATCAATATAAAAACTCATTTTAAGAACAAAACATAGAATCAGTCTAATGGCAGAGAACATTTTTTATTTCGTGCTTATAAGAGGTGTAACCACTTCTCAAAATAACTTCACAGTGGCCCCTTAAAGCCTTTTGCTCTTACATTTTACCCATCAACCCTATGAAAATTACAACAGATACATAATTATCCCCTGTAGCTTGCTCTTCATACAGAGTATGTAGTACTGACTCACTACTGCTCCAGTGAGCTGCTTTGCATTTCTCAGAATGGTCTTCCACTTCTGAGGGATCAGAGTTACTGTACTCTGTCTTTCAAGACTCCCAGTGCACTCAGCAGTGCAGAAAAAAGGGGGGTGGAGCACACCTTAGCTAGCCAGAGCTGTACAGCTTTCAGATTAATGATCCTCACTGAGATACAGGCTCTGAGCTATCAACTAATCACAAGAATGGCAAAGTACCTAGAGAAGAAAGGGAAAATGATCAACACCACTAACAGACAGCCTCTCTCACCATTGGTTGACAGAAGAAAATGGGCAGCATTTTGTTGAGGCAGCCAGCGGATTTTGTTAATCTTCTCCTCAATCTCCAAACTCTTCAGGTAATCGAACTCGGGCTCATGGCTTTGAAAGGTGCTGTAAACATTGTACTCTCCCTGGCAGTAAGGCTCATTTTTACTCTGGAATTGGAAAGGAAAACACAAAAATGTATGAGCATAAATGTATTGAAGAGAGAGGGTTACAGGGTTATCTCTATGACTGGAAATGTACTTTAGCTTTGCAAAGGTCCATAAAATTGCTGACGTTGTAAGGATATATTATTTTGTACCATGTAGTGGCTATGTATGTATGTGATTATTACAATCAAAGCCTCATGAGCCTTGTATCCAGTAGCTGATACACTCTTCTTCAGTACAAATGAAAATAATCATCCTGTGCAGTTGAAGCTCAATATCACACAGACATGCTGTGAGGGTGTTTCTGGGCTGTTTTTTTTATAAAGAATAAGTAATACCCTCTTCCCCTTTACCACATCAATTCATCTCTGCATAGCTCCCTGCCATCTCTTCTCAGGGTTTCAGAAAAGGCACTGTGATTCGTTGTGATTCTTTAGAGGTTAATCACTCTTATTAACTGCAGACTAATAACAGCCTTGATCCAATGGAAAACAAATGCTACACCAACAGTTCCTGGAACTACCATTTAAAACTATACATTAAAGTAAACTAGTAATTGTACCTGGGTGTTAACTGCTTGCATACAGTATTGAAAATAATATAGACTGCCTTTGAAGGCCTTTTCATTTCTATTTTAAATGCAGGATTTTTTTCTTGGAATTGAGGAACCTCTAACATTCTTACTTTGCTTTTCATAATTTCTTAGAATAACACTCTTTTTGGCACTCTGTAAATAGCTTCCTTCTGTAGCATTTTAATAATTTCTATTTTACTTCATGATTTACATGTAAACGTATATACAGTACATACAATATATTGCTTGATCGCTGCTTGCTGATTACAAGTGATATGATAATGAATATCAGATATACAATCCTTGTATATACTTTAATTTTAATTAAGATACACTTTAATTTTAATTAATTAATAAAAAAGATTAAACCCATATTATTATTAATCAAAACAGATGAGTTTAGCAAAGCAGAGGTCAGCAATCATTATAATGGAGGTAAAAGCAATGTCCATTTACATTAACAATATTCGTAACGTAATTTGTATATTTTCTCAAAGACTACATGGCAAACATGATTTAACAGGTATTTAGTCAATCACTGGACACATATGTCTAAGGAAAGAAAGAGTTGAAAATGCACTGACGATTTGGTGAATCACAAACAGTAGAAACACGCAAAACTGGGTAGCAGCAGGAAGGCCTACCTCAGGCTCCCTCTGGAATATAACAACACGACCTCCTTTATCCCCGGTTGCCAGCAGTTCCCCCGTCTGGTTGAACTCAACTGTGGAAATTATATCAGCTGCAAGAAAAAGAGAAAACATCAGCTGTACGCTATATTTCACAGCATGATTTTTCTTTATGGTTCCTGTGTCACCTTGATGATGACAAACTGGTTGGTGAGCTCAGGTATCACACTGGAGTCACCGACGGGGTGGATACATTATCATGGAGCCTTTCTTCCATACAATAAAAAAAATCCATCAAGAAATCATGAAAGCCTTCCTGACGTGAATACTATTTCTAAGGGTCTAGCATATTCTAGCTCATAAAAAGCAAGGAGAGGAGAGAAAACAGAGAAGGACAAAGCACTGACAGTTTTCAATTTGTGCTGAAAATAACCTGAAAAAAACAAACTGTCCAGCAAAACGCACACGATCATCACACCTGCTTGCCTGCAGTTTTTGCACTGCAAGTCCATAGTGCAAACAGCTACAATAAGGCACCAAGTACAGTGTTATTGGTGATGGCAACTCTCACCTGTAACACTGTAAGAGCACAGGCACCCAGCAAGAACAAGGTGAAGAAACCCTGGTCAACTCTGAAAATGGCAGATCTTAGCAGTGCGCAGGATTTAAACCTACGGTACATGTTCTAGTGTTAGGGCCCAACCTGTAGCCCAAAATTAAGCCCTTAACCAGTTCGGTTAAAAATGCTCATTATTAGACAACACATGTTGAGTATTCTTACTGAAACCAGGTTTGATGTGTCTTCAGTGCCTCTCAGCTAATTTAATTCTTGGATTTAACACTAATATTTAGGCAATTAATCAATCCATTTCATTTTTTCTTTTCACAACTAGTCCAGAAATAAGCACAGCCACAAATGTTGCCACAAAAAACCTCCTACTAAATTAATTTTAAAAAAGACAAATATTTCTATGGATTTCCTAACTAGATAACATAATTCTGTACATTAATGTACTCCACATTAGTAGAACTGAATGAGCAATAGACAAGGAGGTAAAATGATATTTTCTGACCTTGTTCATACAGAAATAAATCACTATTTCTCCAAACATGAATTCATTATATGAGATATAAATAGGTGCCTGGGCTATTTCAAAAAGGTTGAGGTTGATAGAATATGGTCGAGGTAAAGATGCTCCCCATTTTACTTCTAATAGAATACAACACTACACCCACAAAAATTGCCATGCAACTACATTACATCACATATATTGTAAGTGGAAAGTGAATTGGAGCCTATGGGGGGAGAGTATAAACATGGAGGAGTTCAGAGATTTATGAAGGAGCCAGATTGTTGAGAGCCTTGCAAGTCTGTAACATGATCTTGTATTGAATGCGTGACTTTATAGGTAACCAATGTAGAGACTTAAGTGTAGGAGTGATATGCTGCCAGGGTCTGGTGTGAGTAAGTAGTCTAGCTGCAGAGTTTTGAACATATTGCAACTTGTTGAGAAGAGAGTTAGGGAGCCCATAGAGTAAAGAGCTGGAGAAATCAAGCCTTGATGTTATAAAATGCATGAATCAGACAAATTGTATCCATTCGCTGGGATGGTATGGTGGTGCAGTGGTGAGCTTTGCTGCCTTGCAGTACTGGGGCCCTGGGTTCAATTCCTGTGGTTTGATCTTTGTGGAACTTCCCTTTTCTCTCATGTTCACAAGGATTTCCTGGCTCTCATGTGTGTGTGTTTGCGTCTATGTGTGCCCTGTGATGCCCTGGCGTCCCATCCAGTGTATATCTTGCCTTTTACTGGTCACTTCCTGAAATAGGCCCTAAGCCAGCATGACCCTGAATTGGATAAGCAGTTATTGAAAGTAGGCCATGATAATAATGATAATGTTTGATAATGATAATAAGGCCATGAAAATGATAATGATAATGTTTCTTTATTAGCCCTATACAATTTCTTGCATTAGGAATTTGTCTTTTCGCATACCCCAGCTTTTCTCCATGAGACACAGACACACAGACAGGGAGAGAAGCTTGGGGTCAGAGCGCAGGGTCAGCCATTGTACGGCGCCCCTGGAGCAGTTGGGGTTAAGGGCCTTGCTCAGGGGCCCAACGGAGTAGGATTCCTCTGCCAGCTGCAGGATTTGAACCGGCAACCTTCCAGGCACAGGTGCAGATCCTTAGCCACAGAGCTAATGTGATGTGATATCCATCTGCCACTATTGCATGCTTCTGGTTACTGTTTGAACAATTAATCAATTTAAAAATTGTCTATTCACCTTTCCACTTTTTCCAGAACTAAGTTGCTGGGGAGCGGGAGCCTGTCCTGGCACACAACTGGCGCAAGGCAGGGTATACCCTGGATGGTACAATCCACTCACACCAGGGCCAATTTTTCCGGAAGCCAATTACCCTTCCAGTATAATTTTGGACTGTGGGAGGAAACCACAGCACCCAGCCGAAACCCACAGCAACAAGAGGAGAGCATATACAGTAGACTCTAAGGAGACAGCACCCTAAGAATTGAACCAGGGCCCGCCAACGTGCCTCCCATCTGCAAAATAATTTCTATAACAACGCTTTTCATGTAGACGCATATTATCAATAATATTGTCCCCTTGACCCATCCTGTACAATATTAGAAAACATTTTTAAACTGTTTAGTTTTTAATTAAATCATCTAATCTCCTTATACTTTATCCTATACCTTTGACAATATGCCCACTTCCACTCAAAATCTAAGTAGTACGCTTTCCACTATTATCAATTCAGATGAACAGATAACTGTGTGTACAGGCTACCTGCTCTACGGAGCAAGGTGACCCAAGACAGCTAGTGGCACTGCTGATCTGCTACCTTGATCCTTGATATCGAGGAGAGCTGATCATCCCAATGTCTTGAACTGAATTCCAATTCATGGCAGCTTGCATATACAGTAGAAACACATAAACTGAGCATTCAGAACATCACTATATGTCTGCTGCATGTTTGCAGATAATGTATGATTAAATGCTTCTGCTGTCATTTTGATTAACTGATCAGTCGTGACAGCCCATGATGATACGCTTGAGTGGTTTTGACTGCCACATAAGAACTGGATCGCCTCATTAACAAGAGCTGACTGAGCACAGGGGATGAGGTGATTAAACACTCTAAAAGTCAAGCCTGGAAGAACTCACTTTCCTGGATAGGCGAGATCTCCTGTTCTATCCTGTAGGGATTCTGAATGTTCTCTGCCAAAAACTGATATTTACATTCTGCAGGGCAATGTCATTTAATCCTAGTATCCTTGAAGAAACCTAAGTGGACAGTCTGCAGCCTTAGCAGGTTTAAGACCTGACCTTGTTGCTAGAACAGTATTTAATTTTCATTCATTAAGAAATGAAAGCTGGTTGTTACATATGTTTTGTGTGCGGCATCACCACTGTCGCCTAAATAATTCCTTCTAGAACTGAATTATACAGTACTTTTACTAAAACAATGTTATCCCATGATTTCTATAAAGAGGCCTTTTTATGCCATACTAATGAAATTGATTTTTTTTAAGTAATACTCACTCAAGATATTCACACTGCATTTCTAAAGGAGTACCAGGTTTAACTTTCTTAAAAAAACAGCTGTTGTAAGCATATTATCCCTGAAAAATACTGGCAGGCAAACACAGCAATTAAGACAGACCAGGTCAGGATGATTTCTGACTGTACAGACCTGCTTCGGAGTGCTGAGCTCTGAGAATACTCTGGAAACCACCCACAGATGGGTATTTTTAGACTAAAGAAACCTGCAGGGCTAAGGAAGATACAAACAAGAGATGCTTCAGTTTTTCTCTTGCTCCAAAAACAACTATAATCAGTGTTTCTGTGTGGGTGGGATTCTTCAGAGACTTATCATATCTCAGACAACCTTGTATAAGCAGTCTGCACTCCTACACATTAAATCAGTTTATATATTTTTTTAAAAACTGCTTGTCAGATTTGGAAAATACGTTCATAACTATAGATGCCTCATTTTTCAGCTTTCTGAGTGAAGACCAAGAATCTTAAAACACTATTTTAGAAGCTGCGTAATGCATTAGAAATAATTACTGGTCTTCTTTGACAGGAAATGTCAAAATCTTACTTCCTTTACAGACTTTTGTAAATCTCTAAGCGTTAGTCAATAAAATATAACTACACCCTGTTTATGTACAGTATGTGTGCTCTATACAGTAGATAAAATAAAATGATTCAACTAAAAAAAAAAACTTCAAGATGAGTACCTTAAAGAGAGACTATCCAAACAAAAATATTTAAATTGTAACCATTCGTCCCATAATAATTTCCACAATAGGAAACCTTTTGGTCCATTTAGCCTGTTCTGTAGATAGTAACTTGTTGATCCTAAGATCTCACCCAGCAGTTTCTTAAAAGAAACCAGAGTACTGACTTCATCAAGGCTGAGTAGATTCTTCCATACTCCTGGAACCCTTTGTGTAAAGACATACCTCACATTCTCATTATAAATGCACTTTCCACTTGTATTCTCTGGTTCATGTTTTATGGCTTATTCTGAATAAGTCCTCTGTGCTGACTTTGTTAACGTCTTTCTATTCTAAATACTTGTTCAGGTTAGCTCGTAGTCTTTGCTGTTCATGGCCAAAATGGTTCAGCTCTTTTAGCCTGTCACTGTAGGTCATTTCTTTAAGTCTATAAATGTATCTGCCTGCTCTTCTCTGAACTGATTGCAGGAGCAGAATTATCTTTATTTTTTATCTCTTGTCCAAAACTATACACAATACTGTATATAAATTCATAACATGTTCTAAAATTTCAGCATACAATTTTGATTTAAATGCTAAACTTTTAAATACAGTAACACTGTTTAGATTTTTGATTGGTCCTGGCACTATGTTGGCTGGTTTTCATTGCAGCCGAGCTCTAAATCTCCATTGCTCCTTCATGACTTATTTGATTTCCTCTTGACTTTTAACTTATTTTTGACTTTTAACTTATTTTTTGGTTAGTCACACAGAACGTTACTCAGCCTTTTCTCAATTAGTTGGCTGTTATTTCTGACTAAACAGCTCTTTCTAGTTGATAAATTTATGATGAACAGACAGTGGGAATGACGCTGTATTGACACTGTATAAAAACTTTTTTTCTGTATTTCTGCAGAGATACAGTTGGTTAGTTCTCAAGCAACACTTGCATGAGGGCATTTCTGAAACTCTGAAAATGGTACACGGTGGATACTCTTTAGAAATGCCATTTGACAAGGGCTGCAAAAAATGAATAGTTTGATAATTGATTCAGGCGAATATTTCAACGATTAATCGGCTTAGCTGAAAATTATGACTTGTAAATGAGAAAGGATGTGACAAATAATGTTTGGCACTGTCCAGTAGCCATATACAGTACCTTTATTCAATATTCAAAATAATGAGAAACACAAAACTTTGAAAAAGTTTCAACTTAACTTCATTAACATCTATTTACTTCTTGCTGCATTGTCTTTCACTCTTAAATTTCAGGAAAAAAACTTTTCTTTTTTGTACAAAAATAAAATTTAAAATCATGTTCAAAAAATAAAATAAATAAAACAGGATTCAAATAAGTTCAAAGTTCAAAATAAAATAAGTCACTTGAAATCCAACTGTGAACAGCAGCAAGTAAGTAAATGTTTCGATTGAAACGATTCGCTCAAACTGATTGACTGTAGGATTTGCTAATATGATCTGTGATGATGAACATTGATAAATAATAAATTATTTAGATTTTATCTAATACTTATATATAATTATTTAGATTATCTCTCTCTCAGCTGCAGTATCATTTATCCGGGTTAACACTGTAGTCTATTCTGATCCTATTTTTATTTCACGAGGAGCTATATACTGTATCACGGTAGTTCACAAGATGATCTATGTACAGACAGGTGTACAGGATGAGCTATTTGTTTTTAGGCTAAACAATTTTACGTAACCCAACTGATGTAACACTATGACAGGGTGAGCGTTTGAAAATGTAAAGTTTGAAACAGAAATATTTGTCGACACATTTTCGACAAATAATCGTTTTAGCCCTACATACAGTATAACCTTTTATGAACTAAAAGCTAATGCACAAATACTGCCTAAACAGAAAGAAAAAACAATTATCCAGAGATTAAGAACTCAGCTGGAGCACAAATCACAAGAGACAGTGTTCCTACACAACCAAGGTTGGTTTCCACTGCTTTAACCTGAACATCCCTCTACTGACTAAGAAAAATCTGTAAACACCTTAACGTCCATGTGTACATTACTGCGTTAAAACCAATGACATAATGACACCCAGTTATCAAACATCGACTGTCAAAAGAAAGGTATTAGCGAACTACCTTTTTTGTTGCAGGCAAACAAAACTGTTCAATACATATCGGTTTCACCAGACTGGATTTTAATGGATAGAATTTGTTTTTAAAAAATCCAAATATTTTAAATAACAGTGTATCCCATTTTTATCATGAACAATGGGCTATGCAGGGCTGCCCTGTAAACTTCCATCCAGAGCACTGTTGAATTACAGCTAGAGATGGACAAATATGCAAATAAAAGAAAGCAGGTTTGTATAATACAACACAGAAAATCTTACAACCAAATGGTTGCAGAATGCCTAGAACAGGGGTCGGCAGCCTTGGTTCAAGAGTGCATTAACCCAGTTATTATAGTTCACCATTAATCACCTTAAATATCAGGAATGGTTGGAAGGTATCAACTGATCACGGAATGTGCTTAGTTAAAAGTGACCTCTGGGCTTTGAAGACTGCAAAATATTCCAGTCTTTGTTTCAAAGGAACATTACTTAATTAAGCAAATTGTCTTTTTAACTGATCACAGTTGAAACTGATGACTTAGTGGTTAGCTATGGAGTCTGCTTGTACTGGAGAATCTTGCTGTTGAGCGAAGCCTCTTTACACAGGATTAACACATTCTAAATATTGAAAGTGTTTTGTTTTTAATGGAAGTTCAGGTTCTACTCACATTAAATCCAAACTGTACCCCACTCTAAATACGTTTTAATAGTTTTCTGTGCTACTGTATATGAGCATTTAGTATAAAGTATGTGTAAGACTATAAAGACAGTTACATGGGGTAAAATACTGTACAGTTTTTACAACACTTACAGTATAATGATTTATACTGTATTTATAATAATATTTAACAGTAGCAATACCTCAATATTGATTAAATTAATCCAAACCAAAAAATGGTTTAAATGAATTGAAAATAGAAGATTGACATATAAGCCATTCTTAAGACTTTCACTTATGAACAGATTTAGTATAACCTGATTCACCATTGAGCCAACAGAGGTACTTGTGGTTTCCATGGATACAGATAGAACTTAGCCTAATATGTATGCATTACTGGGAAAGGGCCTCATCAATCTAATAGACATGATGGCCTTGTTGCACACAAATACCTTTAATTAAGCACAAGGGATCACAAGTACAGAGGAGCCCACTACTTGTCCCTGAATTATTAATCAAAAAAAGTGAACAGACCCTGCTCTATAGTGCTGAAGAGGAATAATTCATTGCATTCAGATAATGACACACAGGAGTCAGAAAAAGTGACAGAGTGATTTTAAGCAGTCACATCTAGAGGTGAATGGGCAACTGCAAATTAATAAAGTGGCCATAAACTTTTAAACTGGCACTTTGGACATGAATAGGAATACCAGTAATGTGAGTATCACCATTTGGCATTTTCATTGGATATTATCAAGATATATTTTTGCCTCCCATTTCGGTGGCTGTCCCAGATATAATATTGGCAACATTACCTATATACATGCTTGTATAAAAATCAACAGTGTATTTAGGACTTTTCTGGAATAGATTCAAATATCACATTGTTTTAATTACTCGACATTTTAACTGCCGGAAACAATATCATTTTCTTGATTTTTTTTCATGGCTTCAATGTGATTTGGATTGCAGCACAGTGCAGTGGGGAAACCTTTGGAATCGTAGCTGTCAGTTTGTATGTTCAATTCCCTTCTGCAGGTACTGCTGATATACTCCTGATCAAGCTAGTTTACAGCTGGGTGGACTGGAGCAGCTGGGGTGAAAGTGAGGACCAGTATTGCTTTGATGACCACTGCATTGGACCGCTGTCTGACATGTCAGTGGGAGACACATGCTCTCTACTCTGCATAATGCTCCAGAACCCAAGATGACTCTTGTTTATTTCATAAAAATATATTGGACTTCAATTAAAATGTATTTCATCTCCAATAAATGCATAAGTTACACTAATAACGCATGTAACAAAGGTAAAGGGTTGCTCTAGTGCCACAGGAAAAGCACAACAGCATATAAAGGCTTTACTTTTTAAATTGAAAACCATTTCACAAAAATATGAAATCACAAGGGCAATTGTCACATCTGCATATAGTTCAGGGCAAAACCAACAGAAAGCCATTTCCTAGAGCAAACTTAACAGCATTTGGCTAATTTGGCTTATAATTCTGATTCCTAATGTAACTCCAAGACTGAGATCTAATGCTATCTTCTCCAGGTGTCTTCAGCTGTGAGGCAGAATATAAAAGATCCCCGACTTGCTGTCTGACCAACTGGCTCCAGCAATGAACAGTGCTCAGTTTCTGTGCGATTCATTGTGAAAGACAGGGCTAATTACAAACATTGTGCAGTTTTTTCACAGCTTCCCATAAACCTCAATTATCACCCTCTGCAGGATGCAAGGAGAGTCAAACATCTGTAGGATGCATGTTCTTACTCTTCTGGGATATCATTTATGGGTAGAAATATGAAAAGTGTGTGTGGGGGGTGAAATCAATTAAGGTTTTCATAATGGGTGCTTTCAGTATGGAAGACAATTAAAAAACTATAAAAAATACCATTATGATAAGTTGATAGAATAATAATATCACCCCACAACCAAAAGATGTTAGCATAATTATACCTGTAATGTGTTAACACGCAAAAAAGCCTTGCAGTTCATAGAGACATTAAGACTGCTTTAGTTTGTAATAACAGTAATAATGATAGTGTCTATGAGAAACAAACATTGAATGGTACTTGATGTGAGTTATAATTATTTCAGTCTCTTAAAAAAATAGATTTAATCATTCTTCATCCATGAAGGGAGGCTCAAAAGATTTGGCTAGATCTGCATTATTCATGCCTTTTCTTTTGACCTCTGCCCACTCCCTCAGTAGCCCACACACTGATGTAGCTCCCATCTCAAACCTCTTCAATCTGTTTAGACTATTTAAATTTCTGAAATATTGTTCCCTGTCCCGTAAGCACTTGAGCGCGGATAAAACGGAGTATACCAGCTGTCCTTGAGTCAATCTGCTATAGATTCTGTGCATTCACAGTCCAGAGACAGATCATTTTCAAAGCACCCTTGGGGTTCGGAGATAACACTGAATACATATGCAACAGCAGCCAACTTTGAATGACACCTTCAATGTGTATTTTATATTTTTTAAATTTATTCTGCATTCTCGCATTTTAGAACCAGTATTTTTCCCCTTTCAAAACTGTATTTATGGGCACAAGTTATGACATCCCCCAGTGGGCCTGAAGGTCACCTGGTCAAACAATTTAGAGCGGTCCCACTGAAACTGTCCATCTTTCTAACCATCTGGAGCAAAGCCTGCAATTAGTCTGCAGTTGTATTACATCTTGACTTCAATTGATTTACAGGTAATTTTCAATTAATGTATTCACTGTTGCAGGCTGCTGGCAGTACTTGTTTCTCTTTCAACCAGAAGCAAAAGGCAAAATAAGGGTGTATTAATTTTTAGGCACATGGAAATAATATTGAAAAAAATAATATTGATTTATTTTTCTCAATGTTCTGAAATGACTGCTTTCAAGTTATTAAGACTTTAAAGTGGGAGGATATCTACTACATGGATCGTCATCATGTCGAATCAATGGACAGTTTTTCAGTACTTGGTCTGGCACTGCTGTGTCAATGTCTATGTTCTCGATGACTAGGTTCTAACAATTATATTTACTGTAGAACATCATTTGAGTTTGTATTTTGGAAATTAGAACGAGATGTTTTATTTTAATAAAATCCACTGTCACTTTAATGCTATCTAATGCACATCTTTTTTTATACAGTCAGAATCAACTCCTGGTTTTTCCAGTTGCTGTCCCACGAAAACTCACTACTGTTATTCAGGAGGTGCTTGTTTAATAAGTCTTAACATATTAGGTCCAACATTAACATCTCTGTGCAACCCAGAGAATGTGCTGTTTCTCAACAAAGCAAAGCGTTTGTCTTCCACTAGCCAATTTTGCTAAAAGGAATGAGAGCAGTTTTCAGGATTTAAATACAAAATCCAAGAAACAATGTTTAAAATTGACAAAGCTACCATTTTCTTTTTTGTCTAAAACCAGAATGATTACCAATTTTCAATGTATACTGTACTTGTTACATAGCCTTGAATGTATGGGAAAAAAATGATTTGATGTCCAATACTGGAACAGCATAACACCTCTGCTTAAACAGTATTTCTACACTTACCTATAGATATATTGACATTTTAATAATTAATTCATATAGACAGAAACAGTGCAACACTGAACATTTTTGTCAATGACGAATATCACCCAGGAGATTGTGAGACTAAATCTAACCATTCCTGCCATTCCTGTTGTATTTTAAACTACAAAGAAATGTATGGCAAACAAGGTAAACACAGTACCTATATTATTGGTAATAATGTTCAAAATGTCCTGCATTGTTATTGTACAGTGCCCAGTATGTAGTGTACAAATAATTAATAAATAACAAAAGTGACAAAAGAATGCACAAATATTCAGCTGCTTGATTCATACTAGATGACCTACCATGATAATGCCTTGATAGGTAATGATAATGCCTGATGTGACTCAAATCATCATTGTTCCTTGACATTTAAGTGACACTACACACCCACAATGTGTCACTTCAGCAATCATCAACCCCGAAACACATTTTACACAAAGGTCACAAAAAAAGCAAAAGTTTCAAAAACCTTTTTTTGAAACATAAAAAATATGAACTGCCTACTGGCTTTCAGTTAAGTGGCTAAGATAGGGGACCCCAGGCTCCAAACCTCAAAGAGGAACCCAACAAGATTTCTGTGTGTGCAGATCATTAACAGCAGAAGGGGATAAATTGGTACACTTAAACTTTAACTGAAACAGTTACAGACTTCTCCCAGGTGAAGAGCTGTTTTTAACTTAAGAGACAAAGAACCATACTGTATGGGTTAAGAAGGGCTTGGTTGTAATCACATGACCTGACTGTAGATTAATTAATGTTATGTGATAATAACACCATCGTAAAAATAAAAACCTAGATCACACTCTGCACTACAATTAAAACCTCAGACTTGCGCAAAAAATCAGATTAAATACAGTGAGGTACCCTCTATACAGTAAACCATGCAGGACACTAGTGACAATTTCACTTCCTCTAGAGCTTGTTGTACCAGTTCCCATTATCACTCTCCCCTGGGCATCTGTCTGAATAATTAGATTAAGAGGCAGAATCTCTTATCTGTCACAGTGGGGGATGACAGTATTTCGGAAAAGGCACATATTGAATCCAGATGCTAATATGGCAGGACCATGCAAAGCTCATTTACGCAGCAAAAATGAGTGCCATCATGGTCATAATGTACACAAAATATAACACCATAGGATAAGAAAGTGATTCTGGCTGAAAACAGCAACATCTCGAATATTACACTTCAAGTGTAACACACTTTACTGGAATTATGTGCAGATCACATTCACTTGGATGTGTATCATTTAAGCAAATATCAAGACGTCAATCTTTCGTGTTATTAAAAAGCACTAACACCAGCAAATAATCAAGTAGTAGCATGCTTCTTGAAGAAATTATCCAAAACAAAAACAACTAAGCCATCAGAACATTTCAATTACATGCTTATAGCTTCAAGGTGAACAACCTTATTCCCAAATACAGTACCACCTCTTTGATACCCAGTGCGCTGAAATGTCTGAGACTAACCTTTTAAAATACCACTAGAGAAGTGATTTGTTGACTTTTTTCCCCCCAAAACGGTTGTCTCCTGCTTTGAGGATTAGGGAGCTGCTCACCCTGAGCTCCCTTCTACATTAGACACGCCAGCGCTGAGCAAGAGGTAAAAGTACGATACAGTGATAGTAGTGATATTTGCTAGAAAAGAAGCTTGAGAGGGTTTGAAGGAGAAAGCAAACAGCCAGTCGCTTTATCAGGATAATCACCTTCCATCCAGCTCATCGAAAACAGCTAAAAGAGATAATACTCAACCCCCCCATCATACCATATTGGAAGAAAAGTCAACATTACATCTACATTTACAAAAATCCCACCAAAAGTATGTAGTAAAAGAAGCTCTAATGCCAAGATGATGCAGCTCTTCAAATGACAGTTCCAGTTCTACATTACATGTATTCGATTTCGACTTTATTCACATTCATTTCCCTTTTCATTTTTTTTATTTAAAAAAAAAGACATCCGGAGGGATGTTGTAAGCTCTATCAAAATTAATATCATTGATAAGATCCCGTGAAGTGCATGTTTGATGAAACAACCATCTAAATCAAATGGAGTATTGCTGAATTACTCCACAGGGGAGACGTATTAGTGCACCTGATTTAAAAACTGATCTAAGATGTTTTGAGGTGTTCCCTCTGCCTCAGGTCTGAATGATACAAAAAGAAACCTGACCTTCTTATTCAATCATTGAACACAGGGCTTCGTTATTCCTCTATGCTAGCAAGGCTATGCTGAAAGCCTCAAGAGACAGGAATAAGATGGAAAGAATCCATTGAATCCACACTAAACAAAAGACAAGACAGCTTTTATTTGTATTGTTTGATCTGACATTTGTGCAAGTCAAATTAAACAAAAAAAAACTGGACAGGTAGTTTAGAGTATTTGGAACAATTTCGTTGACCTTAGCTCATCATTAATCCTTGCTGAATCCATACCGACCACATCAGAACAAAATGCTCATGAATGAAGATGGTTGATGTAAACTGTAATTACACTGTCACTTTGAGAAGCGCATGGGGTATTATGAGCCAGTTGTGACTGTTAATTCACATTGGGCTTAATGAAGCATGTTTTGTTCTACAGAGAATGTCACAACTGAATTAATTCTACCTTTGTCTCTCCTGAAAGCACAGACCACCAAAGACTTCAAGACACCCGGAGATTGGTCTACAGTGATTCACACTGCACAAATGGAATAACGTTATCCAAGATAAGACGTTTTAGGACAAACAATGGCTCTAGGACCTCACATATCATGGAATTGGGAGTGGCTTCTCAGACTGTAAAAGATATCCAAACAGGTTATCATCCCAGCCTCCATTTACGACCTTTCCTCCTTTTCAGTGGCTTCTCCACTCACGGTGTCACAAACTCACAGTGACAGCCCCAGTAGCCTGGTCCAAGAGGCATTTTCGATCCTTCTAGAACATTCTGAAAGTACCTGGGGAAAGCAAGGGGGCAAGACTATGGCAAATGTTACTTTCTTAATTTTTGCACTTTTGTTTTGCATTTTATTACAACCACCAATGTGAATTCAATGCAACTACATCTGCTTAGGACACATGGAGAGCAAATGACTCATTCTCATAAATAAATCAGATACTGTATGGGTAGTCTGAATTTGAAACAGCATTTTTAAATCTGCAGGGCTCCTCTCTGTACCGTCTTGTCTTTTTTCAAATGATTCTCAATTACAAAAAAAGTTATAAAAGTGTGATAATAAGACGTTATACAGTACTTTATCTTCAACTAAACTTGTATACATTCCCGATTAAGGAGTACAAGTAAAATAATGCAATACAATGGTGCCAGTCATTTCTTTTTATTTCTGTGAAGTATCGAGCTCACTAGAATCCTGCATTCAATGATTCATACTGTACATCACTGTGATTTGTACCACAGTATGATTTAGAAAGCAGTTGAGAAAACAAACTCAGTGCCACAATTAAAATACAGGCACTTAACTATCAGCTATTGATTATTCAACTAGACCGCATTATTTTAATGACACAGCAACAGCTCCTAGGCATCTGCAATGAAATAGGAGTTGTACTTCCCTTTTCTCTCTGGAATTTTACTGTTCGTCTGCCTGATGATATTGTTCATCAAATCTTGCCAGATAATGACAGCATCACCATCACCATTTTTTTATAAAACATTATTTGAGCCAGTGCTCAAATGTTGGCAAAACCAGATTCTTGAAGGATCCTAATACAGTGCATTTTTTAAAAATATAAATGGCAGTGACACAGAAAGGCTTGGTAGAGTTTCTGAAGCAGTTTGCAGGGACCTTCAGTGAGTTCCAGATCATCGGTGGTCATGCTTGTTTGAACAGATATTTTTAGACAGAGCTTGTCCACCTTTCTCTCTCACAGCCAGTGTTGGTGCAGAGTCACTGCAGGCTTTTCCATTCACAAACTATAGACACAGGAAAGTGAAGTGGTTCCCAAGAAGTCATCCGGTGGGTTAATGTTTTCCACTTATCTTTTAAAATCTACATCACTTACTGTAAGCAGAAAAAGAGATTTGGAAAATGATGCAAATGTTGGACCATGACCCCCACTTAAATATTATTGATAAACAGCTGCTTCCCAAGTGAGGGAAAAAAATAGGAGTGCAGATGGAATAAACATTCTCTAGTCTAGAGGATGGTTTACACAGAACTGTCAAAAAAAGAGCAATACTTTCTTGCATTTGTGCCAAAGAGTGCCTAGTGCCTGTGTAGCTGTTAATAGGTGTGTGTGATCAAACACTTTTGTTTCAAAAGGCTAAAATTTAAAAAAATTCAACGGTTTAGGCTAATATTTGCTTTTTTGTTTGAACTGGAAGCAGGGGCCAGCAGCCATATCACCCTGCAACTCACAACTAAAACCCACTGAAGCTAAGCAGGTGTGAGCCTGGTCAGTACCTGGATAGGAGACCTCATGGGAAAAACTAAGGTTGCTGCTGGAAGAGGTGTTAGTGAGGCCAGCAGGGGGCGCTCACCCTGTGGTCCATGTGGGTCCTAATGCCCCAGTATAGTGACGGGGACACTATACTGTAAACAAGCGCAGTCCTTCGGATGAGACGTAAAACCGAGGTCCTGACTCTCTGTGGTCATTAAAAATCCCAGGGTGTTTCTTGAAAAGAGTAGGGTTGTAACCCCGGCATCCTGGCCAAATTTCCCATGCCTCCTAATAATCCCCCTCTATGAATTGGCTACATTACTTTGTTCTCCTCCCCCCCCCCCCAACTCCGACGGCAGGCGGAGCGACGCGCCGGTTGGAGTATTCTCGGTCGCATTTAATGGCAACGTCAGCTCAAAGATTTGGTTCAAACCACCAAATGGAGACTGGTGTGCCGACAAGCGGACCCTGCTGATGCGGGATTAACGCTAGGAAAGAGAGAGTTTGAACTGGAAGCAAACGTTCCAGGATACATCATATATCCATGATATATCATTATGCTTAATTTTTTCAAATGGTTCTCTGGTTCTCAAGTGAGGTCAGGCTCTGAAAACTTTTTGCAGCCTCCTGACCAAAGGGAAAATATACGCCCGTTATGGGATGTAATAGTTTCATGAGAGCAAAGGCCACTGCACACAGGATCTGATCTGACATCTTTCATCCTTCACCCAGAAAGTCATGGGTCAAATACACTGCAGATTAGATGTGACAAAACTCTACATGAATATTGTTGTGCCAGCAGTGTACAAGAATTCACAAATAGCACAGAAGCCACAAAAAGGTGACAATGAATGTGTGATATATAAAAGAGTTAGAGCCGGAATGCTAGAAGCTGTAGATACAGGAACACAAATGTTTCAAAAGACGTTTGTTAGAAATTCAGATTTAGCCGTGATTAATACAGCCTGTCCAATATCTTGTTACTTTAAGTAAATACTTGGTAATACCCAGCTACAACAACATAAACACAAAAGATTTTAAGTCACATTTATTTCTAACATTTATTGCAGTTTATTAACAGGACGGTATGGGACAGCGGCATTTTAGAGCACAGTAGCAATAAAGCTATTAGTCAGCAACATTCTTACAGTTAAAAAAACAGAAAATGTGATAGAAGCCTATCATATATACAGTAATTTGTGATATTATGTTTTGGTAGAAGACACTAGCATTTCCATTTCTGTTATATGTTGTAAATCCCAACAGATTCTGTAACATTCAAGTATCACACAGTGATAAATCAAGTTCATTCTTCAATAGGGAATTATTTCATTAACGTCACAGAAATATAAGTTAGCTCTTGCACTCACAAAAACATTACCAGAATGGAAATGTCTGGTAAACACCAGTAGCCACTAAGAGGCCACAACCTGCCTAATGTACCAATGAGGTGCAATTGTCTTACCTTATTTTTTTTCTTTTTTCAATATCAAAATAAATTGTTTTGCAAAGTACTATGCAAAACACTAATACTAAAGTAGACTGTCTCTGAAATTTAATTTTATTGAGTACTTGTGTGCCTGTTTAAATATATTTAAGGGTTTAATGAGGGTTTGTTTCCCTATTCTATCTTATAATGTTACAATTATTTAATAGTTTCCACCTTTTAAGAATTGAACTGCTTAGAATATAACTTAGAAGGCATGTTATAATTGAGAAAAGGCCATATTTTCAGTACATAGGCATATTTTCTCTTAGAACGTCATTTTAACATACTGTAACAGGAATAATAGGATTTTCCTGTAATCATTAACGGCTTTCACCAATATCTTCTTTAATGACCAGATCTTATTTTCACATTTCTGTTACAACCATGCTGAGACTGTGCCAAAGAGTTGGATCAGAAGTGACTAAAGTACATGGGGGATTTCCATGTTAATGAACACGGCAGGGAACCAAGATCCCCAACAAGATGAAGAATGAAAAAAACACAGACCACAAGCATCTTTTAAATAAGCATGTACTGTACATTAGCTACAGAATGTACTGTATGTCTAAAGACAAATGGCATAAATAATGACACCAGAGAAGAACATATAAAACACCATGAATAGCTCAAAACAGTGTAGCACTAACAAATAACTGGCTTCTTGAAACAACAGCATTTCAAGATCTTGACTCAAGACTAAAGTAGTATCCAAGCAGGAAGTTAGTTCCTAGGATTAGAGAAAAATACACAGTATTACATTATGTACTTTCATGTCTGCTTTGACTGTATTTCTGACATCTAAATGTACAGTATAAGAAGAATACATTGGTAAATGCATTGGTAAATGCATTGGTTATTGCATCATTGGTAAAATTCTAGGGTCATATTTTGCAAGAAGATGGAAGAGAACAGATTGGAAACTCTATTGTATTTTTGGGAATACGTCCCTATCAACAAAATAACCGAGTGCATTAAAAAATTAACCACCGCAAAACATAAGACCCAGAACATCCACTTGGAGCTTTTCAATCAGTGAAACTCCCTAGAGGACGCTTGGATTTAATATTGACCTTTTTCTTCTATTCAGCGATCACTGGTTTTTTTTTCTCTTAATTACGCACTATAAGAACATAAAGGTGAGAAACGACAGAAAGACATGTAGCTCATTCAGTAGTTAGTGGCTGATGGATCTGACTTCATTGAGCCTTTCCTCAAACAAAAAAGCCAGATTGTGCGGATGTAAGGATCAAGCCAATTCTCTACCCGTTGAGATAATGCAAATGTATCAACATAAAGTAAATACCAAAGTATTTTTAGAAGCTACCTCTTAAAGATCCTTATTTAATTTTATATCTATAGCTTAATGCAGCACCTTGCACTCATCTATATTAAATATATTCTGCCACATATTCGTCCTGTCTATACTTCAATATAATTACAATGTAATTCATTGTACCCCTTTACTGGGATACAATTAAAGAAAAGGCCTTTTATAAAGTGTTTTCTTTCCTCTTAATTTTGTCTGAATTGATGTGTTAAACTATTTGGCTGGTACTTTTTAAGTTTTCGATTTATTCCCTCTTGGAATAAATCTATTCTGTACTTTAATGAGAAGCTTTTTAAACTTGTCATGCAGTTTCCACTGATGCCATAGCTACCCTACCCCAGTTTACTTGTTTTAAGCTGTCTCATTCTTTCCAGCATGGAATAAATCAGTTACCTGTTCCTTTGCAGCCTACGCATCCTGACGCAGCTACCTAAGAGAACTCATTCTTTCCACATCTTTTGATTTAGTCTTAACCTTTAAAGTTTCAAAGCACACCATGTCATCATCAGAGGTCCATAGTGGTTCTCTCACCTGTTTACCTCCTACCCTTGACAGGCCTTGAGCTTATTATTGCTTTCTATTATTCTTCTAAAACTACGCTATTATTTTCAAAAGTGAATAGATACTATTTTGCTAGGTTTGCATAATAGCATAACTAATAAGAAACATTATATTTCTTCCAAGCATGGGTGTTTAAACATTTAGAACTTTCATCCTGTATATTAGATTTAGTAAATATTATATTTAAATTCTACATCATATCGGACAAGTCAAAAATGTATGCATTAGTTAATAATGAAAAGGATCAAACTGACCCCAGAACAGTTTAATTCCTGCCACAATTATCTTTAATATTTTCAATTTCAGCATTAAAATCAGGTAACTAGAAACCCTGCTAAATTAAGCAATGGTATCTTCTCTCTGAGCCAGATTTTTGTAAGGACAGAGATGGGTTAATGTCATTCTTCCGCTTCACCAAGCTGCTTAATGAACGAGCAATTACATACATGCATTTAAGTGAGTCATGTATTTGTTCTTGTTTTTTTTATATAAATGTGAGCAGACCCAGGGTAAATAAGTGTGAAATGTCTTGAGGGATTCATTAAAACAAGAATCAAAACCCAATGGGCAGTAACATTAACTCAATTTCACCTTGTTTATGTAGATGTGAATAATGAAACCGATTTGAAAGAATAAAGACAATGTTCAATGACAGTGTTTTCTACGTTACACAAAAGACCCCTCATTAATATTCACATTCGAGGTGGTAAAGCTACTCATCATTGTTTTTTTTAAATTGAAGTTTTTGAGCTGAAGCATGAAGACCTAGCAATTAAGCTGATGTGGGTACATAGGCTCATACACTAATGCTTCACCATGGGAACATGGCATAATAACACTACTGAACAAACTGCTCATTGGGGACATCTCTGCCACATTTATCTAATTTAAAATTAAACTAATTTTCTATGAGAAATGTCTCTCTAAGTATAGTGGGTTAAATATTTACTATTATTTAATATCATATAAATTTCATGTCCTTCTCTTATGCTGTACTGTTTCAGGTCTTCTCCTTTGTTATGGACACTACAGCAGTGATACCCACTTTTGCCATCTACTCTCGTCTGTTTTCAAAGAAAAACAAACCAGTCAAAAAAAGCAAAATTACATTTAGTGGCAGAATAATTAATCATTCCTGTCCGAGCTAAAATATCCCAGAAAAGGACTCTCTTAAAGGCAGCGCATCATAAGACGATTTGAAATGCATCACACCCTTGATGACTACGGATCGGACATACTGTATGTTCAGCGGATGAAGTGGACCAGAAAACTGCATGTGTCACTCTATATGGAAGACTTCTGATCAGAAAATAGCTTTAACACGTTACAAAGGTAAAAGGATTGTAAGAGAATGATAATGTAATTTGTCATTTTTTATGACTGTCAATTAAATATTTGAGGATCAACAGGGACAATGTACATATTAAGTGAGAAGTGTGGCTGGAAGCTGGATTAATGCATGTAAAGATTACCGGGCATCACTGGTGGAGCACTCTTCTGCCAGCAATGAAATATTATTCTGCTGTTGCAGATTTAGGGGCAGCCCCTACCCTACATGAAGCGCAGATGGGCTGGTGTGTGCTGCTCCAGTGAAGGCTGGCTGACCGACCAGCATGAGAATGTGGATACACTGTGCCGTTCACAGTACATGGCTCATCAGATACTTGGACTATCCTGAGGCTCTCCTCTAGACATAACACCAACTGCTTGTGGCAAGACAGTGCTGTAGTCAGAGAAGGACCTACATCATAAAGACTGCATGGTGGTATACAGCTGTGTTACCTTGTGTTTTCAGTTAATTCCCTTCAATAAAAAAAAAACAATTTTTCCAAAACCTTATAATAGACTCCCTTGATGCCTCTAGAAATCACCTCTGAGTTGAACCTCATGGTTTAACTTAAAATAAACTATGAGTAACATGAGAGTCATTTTGTAAAGCAAGAGTATAATGCTTTGGTCAGTGGTATTAGAATTCACCCTGTGTAGTTCAATATGTACTGTTGAAATATCCTCATCAAGTCTTCACCTTCACAGAATGCTAAGAAACTCTTGGAGCTTACAATTAAAGCATTCAAAAATGATGTAGAAATTATTGTACAGTAATTAATCATGTAAAAATTATTACTATTCTTGAGTTAATAATTCAATCCTGTTAAAGAAAAGACTACACTGAATTGCAAGCAAAGGTGAAAAGGGATATTAGAAAATGTAACAGGAAAGAGTATTTCACTTTATGCTGAAATTAAATTCATAAAACTATTTTCAGTATTACAACTGTAAAGTAAACAGTGTCTCCGAGTTAATAATGGGAACTGATTAGATAATGAAAGAGAAATTGTAAATGTAGTAAAAGCTCTTTTCACTCAAGTGCTGGGAAAATGAAGTTCTATATGAAACAGTATCAGCACAGAAGAGAGAGAAGTAAAATTTGACACAGCAAAATCTCCAGGAGGTAATGGTATCCTACCAATTGCAATTAAAGAAACAAGACATGTTATTAATATGTTATTCATACAAAGCTCTTCACAAAACAGTCACTCTGAAAGCAACCATCAGCTGGAAAATTGATAATGTTGGCCTTTTTCTGAATGGGTAATACTAAACCAAACTAAGTAATATATACATGTAGAAACTTAATACCAAGGAAATAATAAATAGAGTAAACTTAATCAAATAAATATAGACCAGTAAATCTTTTACAAGTAAGGTTTTATACACAAATGAGAACAACAATTAGAGAATCACTTATATGGATATCAGGAAAAAAAGTAGCAAAATCAATATAGGTGCCTACTCTCTCTACTGCAAAAAAATTGTCAACACTCTTATTAACTCTATGACCTGTTCAGACTAGAAAGGCGCAACGAGGGTCATTCCTTTAAATCCAAGAAGGTATTACAGTGACAAGCTGAAATGGAATAACTTTCAGTCTTGAACAGAGAAGCCAACAATGATAAAAGATTTCAAATCTCGATAAAGATACTCAAAGTCAATCTAAAGCACTCACAATGCCGAGGACACAACTGGAAATTATGTGGAAGTGCATTTAAAACGGAGAACTGGAAGCTGTTTTTGATATATAGGATTGTGGGAGTCGGAACAAGCAACCCGGTCATGTTTCCCATGAGGCCAATATCCTGGTTTCATTCACATAATGGCAGGATGAGATCCTAAGATCACTTAACTTCTCCAAACCATTAAGGATGGGTCAAAAGACCTCCTCTCATTCGTAATCTTTACACTCTCCTTAAACTCAGTTTGACTGGGTGCATTTCTCACCCCTTGCCAGAATTTCTCTGTTGCCCTCATTAAGGAATTCATTAGAGGAAGAGACCTCGATCTATTGATTTATAACTCCAAATTACTGATTCATAACTCCAAAAAAATAAAAACTAAGGAATTCACCTGCAGTGTCACTTATCTTCCTTCCTTCGTTTACTCTCCTTCAGTGAAATGTCTCCTGACAAATTTGCATATTTATTTCAATTATGCATGTTTTACTTTTTCCACCATTCACTATGTAATAATAATAAAAATAATAATTGAGGAGAACCATCCTCAAATATCCCTTAATAAAGCTCTCTTCTTTGAGGTCTGTGCAATATAATATCATGTTCAGCTCCACTGGCTGACTTTAGTGTCGTTTTATTTGTAAGAGGTTGAATGACAGACTAAGAAACAGTTCCAAAGTCAGCAAGAACACATGCGATATACTGTACATACAGAAAACAGTAATTGACCACGTTAAAGTATCATTTCTATAGGTATTAAAATGGGATTATACACAATAAAAAGCACACTTGATCAACTATTTCAATTATGGAATTAATATGTATAAATTAGTATAAATAAGTGTTGTTTTGTCTCAAGTTCTGCTTGTCACAAGTGTGGATTTTTTCAATTAAGTTAACTAACAAAAACTATGTAAAAGACATACAAGCAGAATATCACAGTACAAGAAACGCATAGTACAACAAAAAGACAAGACAAACACAAACTGACTTCTTAGAAGGATAAGAAATTCTCTTATAAAATGAAATGTAACCACTATATATTGTAGCTACTGTATTGCTGAAGACTTGCCTTTCTGTTTGCAATTTTAATTTGCACAGCTGCATACTTAATTTAATGATCAACTGTTATTTTTTTGGAAGTATCATTATCATCTTGGAAAACTACTGTGCAGCCATGTATCCTTTCATCTATAACTCAGCCGATGAAAAAGAGGCTACAAACCCTAGATCTGTGGAGCTTTTGGTTGTTATTACTGAAAGATGCGGGTGAATTTTATTATATGAGTGATTAATAATGGCAATGTAACTGGTCGGTTATATACTAATGAGTTGCAAGCTGGTTAATAAGGTCAAGGCCCATCAGCTGGCCATTAACTGACCAGTAGTGGACTAACCCATTGTGTATGATTGTCTAACATGAAATCACCTTCAGTGTAACTGGCAAACTGCTTGGCTTCCAAAGAGAGCGTTGTGATGTCGGAACACAGGACCTGGATGGTATTCAACATCCTGGTGTGTGGAGTCCAGGAGAGGGCTGTTATTCCACTCTATAACACTGCCCAGGCTTGGCTCAGAGCTCAGCTCCGCTTGCAGGCTTTCAGATGCGTTCAGAGCCAAGGCTTAGCGTGACAAGCCTAGAAAAGGGGGCATGGTCTAAGTTACAGTGCACAGTCTTTCAAACAAGAATTAACAGGTCATGCATATGTTTCTCTTCTCTTTTCTTAATAAAAAAGATCATTAGGCATTTCCAATCTCCTTTGTCCATAGGCATAATGGCACTTCTCCCCTGAACGACACAAGATAAGGATAATCCTACGGTCTCACCACCTTTCTGGGTCTGGCAAATGGTAAGCCTAACCAGCAAATGCTGCCAACTGCTTCTGAACCACGGAGGACGAAGAGAATCCTGAGCCTGGCCTTTCGGCAGACCATTGGTGCCTGTGGTATGGACTCTAAGCTGGAGTTCGACCTACTGTAGCACAGAGAGCACACACACTCCATTACACATTCACTGACATACAGTACTAAAGCACCCTTTAGTCTTATTATTTGAAACCTGGGGGAAGGTTTAAAAACATAAATGCAATTACCAGAATTGTGAAAGAAAACAACAGAGATTGCAATGAGCAGAAAAAGCCTGCGTTGTGAACCTCCCATAAAAAATGAGATTGAATCAAGATGTCTTTCGGTAAAATGTGTCAAATGCAGCTAAAATGTAGAAAAAAGCATTAAACAATCATTACAGTGTAATGTTTGTTCCTGCCTTTGCCTAAAATACAACTTGGAAAATGGAAAAATGGCAGAAAATGATGGAGGTTAAATCCATATAAGGATGTCTTCTTACAGTCCCTCTTAAATATTTCCAGCACAATGATCCAAACTAAATAAAACCTTCTGAAAGGATCTGCTGGGAAGCTTTTACTAGCATTATCTTCAAATGAAGGGAGAAACTGGATTAAAACGTGGACTGTTCAGCCACAAGAGGACAGAAACCTCTATTAGTCAAAAGTGAGAGAAGGGTAGGCCTATAAATCACTGAACTTCCAGAGGGTTCCTGGACCTTCTGTGTATAGTAGCCTTCACTATTGCCATCATAAGGGTTTGTGTCTCATAGGTTATTCTACTGACATCATAAGGGTGTGTTTATCATAGGCTACATTATTGCTGTTATAACAGCATAGACAGCAAAGGGATACTGCCTTCTGTTACACATGATTCCATGGTAATAGAAAACAGTTAATTTCTCCCCCCAAAAAACAGAAATTAAGCTATGTACAGTAGCTCTGTATAATAGGGCAGTTATGCTGTCAGTATGCCACAAATCTATCTCTATCCCATGTAGATGGACAAATTCTAAGCCAAAGTACATGACTAACTGAGAATAAACCTATAACAGCAGCTTTCATAACATCCTAGTAATGAAAACTTATGATTACTCTGAGGCTTAATTTTAGCTGAGCAAGCAACAGTAATTCCCCTCTGAAAATCCTACTGGGCACAATTCATTCTCAAAATTAAATCTCAAAAATACCCACAGAAAGGAAGTTCACACCGTGTGAACATATGAACAGAACTGCCCTGCAGAACGAGTTCCATTCCACTTTTCCTACTACAAGTCACTCAGTAATGGAGAACTATTACCTGTGCTTTATGGTACCACAAGCTTTCTGTTACAATGCAATTATCCTTTTCTTCCATTTTCATTAAAATTTCGCACTGAAGCATCCGAAAAGAGAGGGAGTAGCACTTCAAGTGTGACTAAATGATTTAGTGCCTGTATGTTTTCCATTCCTGTAGTTATCTCTGCATGTTTACGCAGGGAAAGCAATTTCCTTATGCACAGATTATTGCTGCATTCTCTCTTACATCTTTTGAGTTCACTTAAGCGATCCAATGAAAATGAGATATGCTCGGACTTCAGTGTGAGCGCAAACATTAGCATAATGCTGCAGAACGCAGGCCCCTGCAATGAAACTGGTGAATACATCTTTTGGGAGACAAAGATAATATATTGGATTATGATGACATTAGATAAAGGTAAAGGCTGCCTTTCAATTCAAAATGCTGTATTCCTTACATTTAAAAGTTTTTGGCATGGTACAGTTCAAGGCTATATGCTTATACCATAGTGTGTAAAGTGCACTTAAGAGGACGTTTGTTAAAAGATTACATTTCTGGAATCTTTTTCCCCCAATTCAGTATTAGGTTCCACTCACAATCATTCCAGATCATTTGTATTGGGAATTCTTCATTTCTCTCACTGAACAGTTTCACTAACCTATTATACTAATTGAAACTGAGCCGTTAGTTCTGTTCTGTATCAAGAGGGAAAGATAATCCACTTCTAGCTACCAAAATAAATGAATGAAGAAAAAAAAATTAATATACACACTGGAAAAAAAATTCTACAAGCTCCCGAATTATTCTAGTTCAGTCTCTGAACTAGACCTGTTTTCTTTAACAAATTGAATGCGTTATCCAAAATAAAGAACAGCAGCAATAAAAGTTTGAACAATGAATCATAATCACAAGCTATAAATTAATGTTGGAATACATGCTGAATATTTGATATTTAAAAGAATGTTGAATAAACATTTATTTTAAGACTCATTAAAGAGCAAATGTTAATTTTGGAGCAAATGTTATCCAATAATCAGCACACACACACTTCATTCTTACAGTTGTGAGGTAATTTTACAGACTGGGCTGAAAACAATGTTTCTTTCAAACTGCATGACATAATTTGTTATTAGACATGTCACTTCATCTTCAGACTTATTACTACACATTGGCTGGGGTGAGGTGGGGGTGAAGACGTCCCCTAAGCATGATTAATTTTAGAAGGTACAGACTTTTATAAAGCGTAACAATCTCATTATTTTTTATTGCAGAAAACGATGCATGCACAATAGCAAAGACTTTAAAATTAAAACACTTGGAACACTTGTGTGGATGGGGCTTTACTGTATTACTGTATGTAGTCATTACTGTAACATTAAAATAAAATCTTGCAGAAATGAAAAGCTGCAACATATTTTATACTTTAAAGAGTGGATAAAATGCACCAAAGATAACTGTGGGTATTCCAGGAGGGATAGTCTGTAATTTAGGAAGCTTTTACACAGATGATATACAAGACATAAATTGGGTCTGCCATTTCCAGCTCATAAAATTAAAAATTAACATGTTAAAAGAAAATTCAAAAGACTTAAAATGAATGCATAGCATTTTTATCTTAGGTGTCCTTGGCTAAGCTTTCCTTTAAAGATCTCCCCAGAGAGCATAGACTGCTTACTTAAAAGGACACAACTGGGGGGAGTGATGACCTATTCTGCTGTCACCAGAGAGAGCGCATCTCATATTAAATGTCAGGTTATCATAGAACAGGAAGTCTTAACTGACACGGTAAAAGGCAGGCAGAAAATTGTTTAGGAACATCAGCAAGTTTGACTTAATAAATAATTACATTTTACAAATGTCAGTGAGAAGTGGGCTTTGATTAAAAACAGAAGGAGGATATATAATAACAGTAGTGAAGCCTGTTGTCATGCCTCTGTCACTCGTTTTCTGTTCTGCGGATCACAGAGAGTGATATTTTCAAAGCTTATACCCAAAGAGGAAAACAAAATACGTCTTAAGTGCCTCAAGTCTGTAATTTAAACATATCTGATGACATTAATAGCTTATAAGACTTACTGTATAACCTCTGCTTTTGAAATTGTTCGTTTAATGCCTGAATTTTACCCTTCAGAGTTTCTCTTGCTAGAGAACTGGTCTCAGGATGTTAGTACCATGTTCTGTTTTACATTCCTATTTTCGGTTGTCACTGGGGAATGAATTGAAATAAAAGAGCTTAACACCTTTCTGGTCATGCAAATGTCTGTCAGTATAAACATAACTAAACCTGGGAATGTTTTTTAAAATTGAAATATATTAATCTTTTTGCTGACAGCTAGTGTAAACAAGAATTTTATTTAGCCAAGTCCATATAATAAAATTCTGAGCCTGTACTGTAGTTTAAAAAAAATGTCTTTATCCTGAGATTAATAGAAGACAGAGACCCTCTCTTCAATTTGTTAAAACAGTAAACAGTCCAGTATCAGTTTTTCACCATAACATCTTCATAGCTCCTGTTGATGCCAAGTATGTTTCTTTTCTAATACAATATGCTCACAAGATAAAATCATGCATAACTTTACGATAAATGCATCACATAAGATAAACATCCATCCATTTTCTAATTGCTTTATTCAACTCTATGGCCAGGGAGCTGCAGGCAAGCCCATCCCAGCAAGCGACAGGCACATGATCTGTTTAATTTTAATGAATAACATGCTATTCAATTTAATGACAACACTTAAAAAAATGTTAGCCAAACTACCTAAAAACAACCCAACTAATTACCATTCAAGCTGTTTTCAATATGAAAGGTCGAGCAAATCAGACTATCTTCAACACGTACAGATAAGATTCCAAAGCCATCAAAATGTAAAAGACTACTCCTGTGTTTTACACCTGATATTGAAGACAGTTGATATTTTATTATACTATAAACGCATGGCTATTCACGTGGATTTCCAGCTGTTTTACAAACATGGATAAGGCAGGTAAAAGCAAATGAAGCATGCTGTTCATTAACTGTATTTGCATGTGTGCAACTTTACTCTGTTTACTCACAGACAACCCAAAATACACAATGCTGACCTTGTAAGGCACAGATCATTGAGCATTGTGTACTTTCCCCACTAAACCCTAGTTTAGCTGAATTACTGCTCAAGGAACAGCAGCTTTTTATTGCTTTTGCTCTGTAAGGGCAGGTTTTTACATTACTTATCAACTCCAAAGATAAGCTATTGCTTTGAATAAGCTTCTCTTACAACAGGATAAACCAGAACCACTGTATTTGTATGTTTAGCTTTGTTTTCTTCTCTCAATGTCTTATGCTAGTCACTTGTAAGAACAAACTGGATTTAAAAACCTGACTAAAGGCTCACATTTTATCACAGTTCTCAACCATAAGCATAAAACATTACAGATCAAGTGCTTCATGGAAATCTGCCATAAAGCATTCATTTTCTCAAATTTGACTAGGAGGTTTTACAGTTTTAACATATTCTGAGCCTATAGAACTCGTTAAAGTTGTCTCTGTTTGCAGACTGTACCCCCCTAATCATATTAAAGAAATATGTAACTTATTTCCAGTGCAGGAGTATTGTGGAAACTTATTTCCAGAGCAGTGAGCTAATTTAGACATTTCTAAGTGTTAGAAATACTTTTCCATTCTAAAATAGGGGATAAAGCTTAAAACTGCTGATTATCCAAATAATAAATTTTATATTAAATTTTAGTACTATAATATTAATACCTTGCTAATAGATGTTTCCATGCTTCATCTAATGCTGTTCTATTAAGCATAAATAAATACAGCAAGGGCCATAACTGACAATGATGCATACTCTATATTACTCATTATGGAATACTGTATTATACATTACTGTATATGCACTGAGGATGCAGCTGACCATATATACGATTAGGATATATTGCCAGAAAAAAAAATACATGAGGTTTTACAAATACTCTATGAAAATGTCTGTATAACGACAGCATTACAGTGACCTCCTCTGGGTTCAGTCAAGTCCTTAGTTCTTATCCAGTCAAACAATTTACACATGTACTTTAAGCATTAAAAGCATAAGCATGAAAAGGATTTAATGCAATGCTCATTACGAAGCTGAGAAAATGAGGTAAAGCTATTAAAGAGGTATTAATACTACTATTTGGATGATGTGGATGATTTGGATGACAAGCTGTGACGGTCAGCTTTGACCTGTATTTTACAAAGGAAGAGTATTTCTAATACTTACAAGTCTCTAATTTAGAGGACATACGCCTGCACTACACATAAAAGTACTACCTATTTTTTTTATTTTAAAAGAAAATCACATCCACGCATTTCTGGGATGAACAAGTGTTAATCAAACCTTCCCATTAACTTGGTAACCATCCATCTATTTTCTAACTGCTTCTTCCAATTCAGGGCCACAGGGGAGCTGGAGTTGGTCCTGGCAACCAATGGGTACAAGGCAAGATATACCCTGGACAGGACAGGTCCATCATAGTGAACACACAGACACTGACACACACACACACCTAGGGCCAAATTCCCTTATGCTTTTGGACTGTGGGAGGAAACCCACGTGGATATGGGAAGAACAGCAGCCATATCACCCTGCAACTCACAACTGGCAGCCCACTGAAGGTAAGCAGGTGTGAAACTGGTCAGTACCTGGATGGGAGACCTCCTGGGAAAAACTAAGGTTGATGCTGGAAGAGGTGTTAGTGAGGCCAGCAGGGGGCGCTCACCCTGCGGTCTGTGTGGGTACTAATGCCCCAGTATAGTGACGGGGACACTATACTGTAAACAGGCGCTGTCCTTCGGATGAGACGTAAAACCGAGGTCTTGACTCTCTCTGGTCATTAAAAATCCCATGGCGTTTCTCGAAAAGTGGAGGGGTGTAACCCCAGTGTCCTGGCCAAATTTCCGATTGGCCCTTACCAATCATGGCCTCCTAATAATCCCCATCTATGAATTGGCTTCATTACTCTGTTCTCCTCCCCACTGATAGCTGATGTGTGGTGAGTGTTCTGGCGCACTATGGTTGCCGTCGCATCATCCAGGTGGATGCTGCACATTGGTGGGGGTGGAGGGGAGTCCCCATTACCTGTAAAGTGCTTTGAATGGAGTGTCCAGAAAAGTGTTATATAAGTGTAAGCAATTATTATTATAATTCTAACATACTGTACAAACTACATACAGATAGCACCCCAGGTTTGGAAGTTAACCCTGTGTCCCAACTCTGTAAGGTAGCAATGCTAACCACTGAGCCGCTGTCCTGTCCCTGTTAACAACTGGCAAATAAATTCAGTTTAACATCACTTAACAAATATAATAATCTAATAACAAATTACATTAATATTACAATTATGGGATAATTTTCTTCACTGTTGTCCCTTTGTTAACAGTTAACAGTTTCTGTTTTACAATACCCTACAGTGATGTCTGAATGTGATGGCAGTGCATCACGTTTTTTTAAGTTTACGCAAATACACATACAGGACATTTCTGTTTGCCATTTAACCAGTGAGGCATGCATCCGATTTATACAATGCTTTACAATGTGCCAGATATTTACCATGGTACTATGCTATACTCAGTTTTGAATGGATCAGCATTAAAAAATCTACAAAACCTTCACAAATGGAGTATCAATATGGAAATATGTCCCCCATTTCAAGAGCTTCTGCAAAATGGAGAAAACCTGCCTCAGAAGCCATAGCATGCCCATGACTCCAGTTTTAAGTCCTTTTACTCCTGCAGGCCATTTGCAGGAGGAAGAAGCTTTGTATTCAAGATGCTAAATCATTGGCAGGAGTCCAAGGGCTTGAGAAAGGAGCCAGTGATTTCAGCTGGCTTGTTGCTCAAACCCTTTTCCAAGTGCTCAATCAGAATTACATCAGGCTTCAGATGTGCAGTGAAAACCACCCTACATCTGGCTTCAAAATGTAAAAATACGCACACGGCCATAGAACTTTATGAACAGAATGAGGTAACAGACAGGTTAGAAATGTCACGTAAAAAGTTTCCTGATGATGCATCTACAAGATTTTAAAAAACCTGTTTCACAAAGACTGGACTCATGGAGATGTTCATGAGCCTCTCAAACAGTTTCCCAAGTGCTAAATCTATCATCAGTGTCAACTATCACAACAAGCAATTCTCCATCTCCCCAACTAAGTAAATGTACATTACATGTACAAATGTTTCACCAAAGATTCTTACATTATTAAACCTCCAGTACATGGAATTGTTTCCAAAACCAGGAGATAACAAAAAAGGCTTTGATCAATGGCCAAAAGCCAAACCAGCTGCATGTCATCACAAACCTTCATTGGGTTATTAGAAACTGTAGCCGCCGACTCAAGTTAGGTATAATTTGTTCTAATGTCTCATAAATTTAGCTGCAAGCCCTGGAAGATGTAATCAAGTTAGAGTAAATCTGAAGAGTGTTCTCGTTATTTCCTTCTAATAGGGTTAGCTACTCACATGAGGTAGCCTCATCTTCACTGGGAATATTATGCTTAACATCTGTGGTAAACTACACACAAGCTGCTTCCAAATCAAAATGCTGCCAATAAAATGATCTCTACATATCAAAACACCTAAAATTGAGGATGAAAAAAATAGTATGTACAGTTAAAGATTTTACAGTTTCATGTTCATTTACTGTTTTCCTTATCAGCTAATTCTACACCTTGAAGAAAGATGAAGAGAACTGACAAATGATGACTGAGAAAAGACAAATTTCACAAAGTTTATTCATCATGATTGAGACTGTCTAGCTCAGTTCATGTCAGGAAAAAAAACTGAATACACAATAAAACATTCATAATTATGAAACCTACTTGCTAAACTAAAAGTTATAAAGAATTAATCAAAAATGAAAAGTGCCCCCGCAAAAGGCTCTGTAGCATTTACATAGACTGAAAAATTAAAGAACTATTTGAAATGCAATGAAAAAGAGGTCTTATTTAGCTCCAAGCTTCAAGTTTAAATAAACCTGAATTTTTTTTGGAACACGAAATTCAAAATACACCGATTTTGGAATATCAATAAAGGTTCAGTGATTACTTGGATTGTCTTCCTTGTGTACTCTTCACATCCTTCAGTATTCCGTCCTTTGTATTTTTTAAAAGGGGGATGTCTAGAACAGTATACTTTATGTGCTGTTTCCAGCTATAATAAACACTTAATAATAAACACTTTCACTGTGGTGCTCTGAACATGTAAGCTCATTATCCAAGCAGTGTCCAAGCACAGCAAGTTTTGTTCAAATCAAGACAGGGGAGCCATGCAAAGGCATTGGGTTTATTGACTGCTTTGATTCCTTCCTCAAACATTATGCTGGATCAAGTACTGACGTCCTGGTGCTTGACACGGTAACAAAGAGGGTGGCTGCAAATACCCAAGCGATGGATGAGGCTAGTGCAGTACCCGTGGAAGGTTCTGAGCCCATTAAGAATTTCCTAAGTCCGTTGAGGGAGGATAAAGCCATCCAGGATTTGTATAGGTGTTCGTTCTGTGCCGTAACTTTGTGCCATTTGTCTCACCGATGTTTCTGGACATTCTTGTGTGCAGTAAGGAGAGCTGCCTCTTGTGTAAGAACCTAAGGTGAGAAGGCAGCAGGGTTGGGTTGGGTCGAGTCTCGGAGCCCTGTGAGTCAGTGGAAGTAAGGGCAAAAGTGGCCAATTCAGTTGACAGTGGTTAGAGCAAAGTTTTTAGAGCATCGTTAGTTATTCAGTCTATTGGACGTCAGGGCTCCAGATACAAGTCTCACTGTCCTATTCGGCTGTGCATCCACGTTCTTGTCATAGGCACTACCTGCCCAGACAAGTCAGTGGTTCTCTATGGAGGGAAACGAGGGTACAGTCATCCCGAGATGCCAAGGTCCCTGCCTTAAGCTGTATTTCTTAGTCTGTTGAAAAGGTTGATGTGGCCTTGACTTTTTGGTGGTCTCTGCCTCAGGTATTCCTTGAAGGTATAGTCAAGGATAATGCCAAGCTACAATGGATACCTTGTAATTCTTAAATGTATGGGCAATTTCTTAATTATTATGTTAATTCTCCCAGTCAGAGAGATTAAGTAAACTCAAACCCTTATTCCATTAGTCATACAAACAAAATTATGTAAGAAATTAAGAATACAAATGCTTATACTCAATTAGGGAAAAAAGTAAATCTATGGAATTGGACTGCTTAGATGAGCACTATATTTACCCACCTTTTCAATTGTCATTTTCCATTGTCCATTTAGACTGCCAAGATGATTTTATTCCTGTAACACTATTTTTTTTCTTTTCATCATGATTTTGTTATCTTCCCATCAAATTGTGCAATTAATGATTTGAAAGAGGTATGCTGCATGCAATACCTTTCTGTTGAATTCAGTGAAGTTCCCTAATTACAGATATTTCAGGAAAAAAGAGGCAGACGGGTGCAAGTGTATTTATTACACAAGGGTCCTCAGTTACATTCCAAGGGGTCAGAAAACATGCAGCTCAACAGGGAGTTGGAAATAGCTGCAAGAAAAAAAAACGCTTTGCATAAATCATGCAAATTCAGGATTCAGAGCAATCTTCATTAGTTTCACCCAACACATAAGATGGGGTGTTTGAAGCTATTAGAGGGATACATATGAATTACAGGTAAAATTAATCTCTTACATAAGGAGAATATTAAAAAAAGGTTAATCATAATTATTATTATTATAATACTATTAAGAATAGTTAAGCACTGTACCTTACCTTTGAATTAGCTGCCTAATAAACCAGTATGTAAGTTTAACCCAGCAACATGTTTAATTAATTTGGAACTTTAGAATTTGGTATATGAGCAATGAAGCTTGAATACAGCACATTTCCCAATAAATTAAAGGGATACAGAAGCTGTACCATATCAAAGACTTATTATGTCGTGATTCTTGATGATGTATGATTGGAAAACTTTAAAATTGGTCCAGCTAATCTAATTAGGTCATTAAGATGAGAGATGAAATGAAAACACACAGACAGTGCAGTCTTCCAGGACAGGTGCAACAATACAGTCACCATGAAAAACTTTAATATGTCCTTTTTAAGCACTGGACATTTTATGATCAGGAACTGTGGAATAAAATAGAGTAAACAACCTGTCCAGAAGATTATTAATTAAATTGAGACACTGGTGTGAATGTACATTGTAAAAATACAGAGCTCCATCCTTTATTTTTAGGAAGAATAAAGGAATAAAGGAACATTAAAGCAATAAAGTTATCTAGCTTTACTAAAAAAATCAATGATCACTGTTGTCATAATACTGTAAATGTTACTCTCATAGTATTTTACACTCCAAATTAAACTTATTGACAATTGACACAATAAGGAAAAAACTCTATGTTTTAGAGCTATTCTGATAGCTGACTTAGTCAACTAAGGAATGATGGATTCAATTATGTATCCCTGGATATTACAGGGTAAGGTTTAAAAGCATTTTAAAAAGTTTAAAAACACAAGAAAAATCACATTCGTTTTTTTATGAAGACTGAATGTCGAGTTACTGTACAAGCTGTTGAACTGAAATCGGAGCAGTAGCTTAAATTAGACATCTTAACAATACATGCAGAATTCAGGATCTCATGTTAAAGTGGAATCGGGCAAGTAGAACTTAAATAATATCCACAGATATCAGTAAAACCAAAATCGAAAGTCTTCTCTAGGCTTTACACACTTTGCAGCTTAGCATCAAGAAAAGGGATTTGGCTGACAACCTTCTTACACAGTCCAGAAAAACTGCCATTTTAAACATGGCTCAGCTAACAAATATGTAAAAGCAGATGTAATTGCTTATTTTTACTACAGTATAATTACTACTATATTAGGCAACATCAGCCCAATAATTTAAAATTGTTTTATGAATTATATTAACTTGAATAATGAGAGAGTGTCTAATCTTCTGACAATAAAATAAGTTCACAGCAAATATCAGATGTCATTTGTGCTTTCTTAGGCTGCTGCTAATTACTACTCTAAGTACTCATTTAAAAAAATAGATATACACAGATTAATCGATCCATTAACTGATGCTCACAAATCAAATTATCAAATATTGTTAGCACATTAGTTAATTATACACCTACCCTACCCCAGTCTTGGCTTCAGTGACTGGTGTGTAGCACAGAGACTGAAGACCTACAGACACGTGCTCAGTACTATATATAAAGTCATTAAGGTTGGGATGTTGAAAGTAGTCAAAATTTTTGTTTTCTGTCACACCCAAAAGACTTAACTAAGCTATAGTCAGTAAGTTGTTTTTCATTGCAGTGTTCAGAGACAGAGACAGAGACAGAGACTTTTCACACTTCTTGGCAGTTTTCTTATTACAAATTCAGTTTATGGACCAGAGATTCCCTCACAGTGGTAAACAGTTGGCAGTGATAGTTGACCAGGGTGCTCTAGCCTTCAGCAATAAGGTCTTACAACTGAGTGCTTTCAGCTTGTTGTGGCATTAGCAGGAGGTGCACTGCTCTTCCACTCAGTACTAACTATCCTGTAGAGCTCTGTGGAGCAAAGATGAAGGGGTTCATATTTATTCGGTTCTATATAACCCACACAACAGATATTATTCCCAACACACAAAAAATCACAAGCAAAATTAGGTTTGAGCTTTGCAAAAGAAGCTGTAAGTCTCTTAAAGAGGCTCATCAATACAGACTGGAATATAAAAACAAATATACTGTATACCGCACAAAAGTCTCCAAGGTTCACAACTAATTAGGACCAAACTAATAATCACAACAACAGGACTTGTGTTTACCAACCAATATGAAACTATTGTCATAAAAAAGACAAGCTCATTCAGAAATTCACTATTCCTGACACAGATAAAATAATCCTCATGTACCGTTTGACTGCAGAAGCACTTCTGTTTCATGTGAGAAACGGCACTGTTACAAATCACATTGTTTAGTTGATGCCAAGGAAAAGAAACATTTCACAAAAATAGCAAAAAGGGGAAGATGACATTTCATCAGTAATGACAGTACAATTTAATTAATTATAATAAAAATTAGATTGGAATTTGAAGATATTCCATTGTTACCCATAGGAAACATTGTAAATTTGGATCTAAAATATTTCCACAAACATTGGAAACAATGGTTGCTTGTACAAAGTGATAGCAAGGAAGTATCCAACAGGAATTCATCTGGCTTAAAGGCTATTAACCTTTACCCCCAGACAAATGAGTCTTTTACCCACCTTCTCCCCTAGAGAAAATTTCTGTAAACGAATAGAAAAAGAAAATGCCCTTCAGCTTTCGTGCATCCTCAGGCAGAAGCACATTGAAAACCCCCCTGCGCCCGGGTGCTTTCAGCCAAAATCCCTCCTTTCACTTCTCAAAGCTGTTCCACTGCCCACAGCCAAAACTAACCAGTGGAGCGCAGGTGCACATAGTGAGCTGGAGAACTCTGTTGACCTGCAGTTTTCTGCTAAACCATTATGTGGGATAATATTTTAAGCTACATGCTGAAACATAAACTAGGAAGTACTAATACATGTACAGATCTAATTTTAAGCTCATGCTATCTGTAGGAATTGCTTTTTTGGAATCCTCCTTTGTGCCTTTATCCCGAACTGGAACATAACCAGCGCAAATGTTAAAAGGCAACAGACAGTATCTTTGAAAAAAGAAGACGTTTTTCGGGAAAAGTATTTGTTTGTTAATTTAATTTCAAGTTAGACTCGGTTCCCCCATGGCCACATCTCTGTAAGCAATGGGCATAAGGCAGGGTACACCCTGGAAAGGATACCAGTCTATCGCCAGTCAGACTGGCACAAAAACACAAGATGGCCAAGGTTCCCAAAAGTACACCCAAAAGCACCCAGGGGAAACCCACATGAACACAGGAAGAGTACTGTATACAAATCCCACCCAGATTTACATACAGAGTGCAGTTAATTACATTACAAAAAAAACCTTGTGACTGTACTGTATGACCCAGTAGACATTCACAGCTCCTTACTTCTTTTCAAGCCTATTCTTTAAATGGACTAAAAATTACATTGCCCATGATGTTTAATAGTTTATGCACTGGTCATAAATAAAATGGGACTTTCAGAGGCATTTGTAATTTGCACAGAAATGACAAAGGGTGTTTAGTGTAAATACACTCCTCTTCTGCTACTACATACAACTCTTACCACTAAATCATCTGCACAATTTATCTATACATTTAACCATACATATCCACACTGAAATATTAAACAGTGACATAAAACGTGCTGTTCTGTGTTAGTGACTGCATTTTACCTATAGTAGCTCACAAACCTCTGCTTTCATTTATGTATTTCTCTGGTGGCCAATAATTTTTCGTTTTCATCATTAAGGAAACCAATATGATTTTGTTGTTTAGTGTGCATCTTGTTACAATTATGAACACAGCTGTTTATACCTAGCGGTTTAAGTGAAGCCTAGCTCTGGATTGGGATTTTTGAATGGCAGCTTGGGAACAAGAAGGCAATTAGTGACAGCAAAGAAAGCTGTAGAAAACTGGCAGAGCATCCTCAAGGATTAGTAACTACCGCTGCTAAAACGATAATATTTTCCACTATACACAATACATTAAATTTTAAGATTATGGGAGGATCTATAATTTCCCCATCTCTTTGCTACTATTTTGCCCCAAATTATTACAAGCAGCACAATAAGACTTATCATTTTAAATTCACCAAAACTCTATTTTTAAAACACATGAGAATCACCGGCAAACACACTGTGAGCCCAAACTACGGAGTTTAGTAAATTATTAAGATTCAGAAGCCAGGTAAACTGCGGAAGGGAGTTTATTTCATAGGTATCACTAATAATGCCTGTGGAAATTTTAACTTGGTGTGTGCAGAGTCACCTTGCCATAATTAGAATGCATGCCAGGCCCACTGGATTTGCGCTCTCTGCTTCAGTGAAAACATCTCTCTGAGCACAGGCATAGTCTGTCAGATATTAATAGTCTGGAGCTCATTGGAAGGGAAAACACTGCAGTGAAATCTGCCCTCTTCAGAGTCCCGGGAGTACTCTGCAGCAGATGTGGTCATCTGCCAGTCATATCTGTATTTCTCTCAAACAAAAAATAACTAGGACCTCAAATAGGGGGGAGAATAGGGGGAAGAAAGTACTTACAGTATACCCACTGTGGAAATGCATTTCTTTACTCAAGTCCCATATAAAAACTAATGGTTACACTTCCTGCATCAATAACAGAAACATCTGTATTCTAGGAATAAATCTTCCCCTTGTGATTTTCTAGCTGTATGTTAATTGTTTTTTTTAATTAAGCAAAGGCAGGTGTCACTTTTTTTCAGATTTACAACATACAGCATAAGTTTCTTGGTAGCAATGTAACCTTCAATATTGGTACCTAAGGAATTGTGCAGTCAGATCTTTGAATGATCTCAAAAGAAAGACATATAGACGTACATGGGTTGAGAAATTAATCCTCACTAGGAAGAAAAAATAAATGCCCAAAAACCAGTTTACTAGCAACTACATTCTGATTTTCAGTACTATTACTGCGTATTCGTGTGTGCAAGATTCATTGGCAAGAAACGCAACACAAAAATACGGGATCTTTGTCCTCCAAGTGTCAATCAGTACAGTGCTGACAACACATTTCAAGGAGAGTTTTTTGGAACAGGTTTTATTATTTGTGAAAAAAAAATTCACTACTATTTGTGAAAATGACTGAGGAAACATGTTAGTCAATTTGACAAAAAAAAGGTCTGAGGCAAAAGTGAAGTGTCAATATTCCCAGTAACTTGTCCCATAAAAGAAAAAAAATAAAGATAAGGAGCAGAATGTAAAATTCTTTACAAATGTATGAAAAGGGCTTTTAGAAGCGGCTGAAGAGTTTTGTTGCTTTATACAACACAAAACATTGACCTGCTCGGCAGAGCACACATCTTTTATTTGCGAGCTGTCCTTTTTCTGTAAGGTTATCCAGTATGTTTTTCATTTGACCCGAAAATCCTCTGTGAATTGCAGGCTTTGCCGAATGCAAAACAACACTAATGATGTCAAAACAACTCTCGTTTTGTTCTCTTTGATCCCCACTGATCAAAGCTCAGTGCATTAGTTCAGGTGACGTGGTACAGTACCAGCAAAAAAAAATCACCCACTCATGACAGACATGGATCAACTGCTCCTCTACCATTCGAAAAAGGGGGCAAAATGGATATAACAAAATGAAAAGACAAAAAACAGAATTATGAAATGTGGGCTGAAGCTCTCAGTAGCTCCCAACTGCTAATGATATTACCCGAAAATAATTGTGGAAGGCTGCAGTTACACAGTACAGCACTCTGACAATCATTTGGCTAGATCTTTGTAAACTAGCAATGTTATAAATCTCTAATGATGAGATGGTACTGAGGACTCCAAGATCAAACTGCAGAGGAGACTAAAAAACACAAAAGCTTCCACCTGCAAGATACTGAAGACTTGACCCTGAGGAGAGATGATGTAGTTTCCTAAACCAGTGTGGCTCTTTCTCATTCCATTTGTTCCCCTCCAAGTGACAATTACTAAAATAAATGTGAATAAAAATAACTGACTGAAAGACTATCAGGAAAGCATCCGATCCATGAGAATGTCCCACACTAATGTGAGACAAAGGAAGGGTCGTTAAATACAAATTTCTGTCCTGAATCACAAATACAGTGAGGTTTTCCCCTAAGAAATGGTATTAATGTAGAAAAATTCAAATTCCAAATAAAAACTAGGGCTTCAGTACATGTCATTTTAGAAAGAGCTGAACTACAATGATGAGATGGTACTCAGGACCACAGCACAGTAGAGGTCAATGATTTTTGCATTTAAGTCACAGTGACTTCTATAAGAGGGACTTGATTTCAATATGCTTCCTTCTTCAGCAATGCTGGTAATGAAAAATGAAGGAATATTACCCTGTACAAGTTCTTCCTTAATAAAGATCACTGTCCTGGATTCAGACTCAGGGTAAACAAAGCCTGGTACAGTATTTTACTGCAAACAGTGGTGTTGGCAGTTAGTCTCTTCAATAAAAAAACAAAGAAAAATGCAGTACTTGAAACAGTTCCTGGCTCTTTTCTGACAGTTAAATAAAGCTGTTAATTACTCAATATAGGGAACAAAAACCTTTGGGATATACAAGCTGGTAGAAAATGGGTTCATCCTGAAAATGGAAAAACAATTAGAACTTAGGAATCCTGTAGCTGTGTATATCCCTGGTGAATAAATAAATTGAGCGTGTGTTTTTTATTCAAATATTTTTTCATTCTCTGCTGTCCTTGTCCTTGACATGAAAAGAGTCTGTAGCCATATAAAGACAACAGCAGGTGACCGGGGTTCAGTACTCCACTATCCCCATTAAACAACACAGCAGTGAGATGGAGTCAACATTTGTAAAGACTGTGAAAAAAGCAGTGGAAGAAAATTGGATAATGAAAATTATCATTCCACACTAACCTCACCTCAGCATTTCATAACTTCACCGTCATTGACTGATACAGTTCCATAGCCTTAAAAGCTCTGATCTTGGGGAAAGTAAAAATTATTTAAAGAAATGTATTTTTGTTCGTTGAAAAAAAAATGTGGAAGGCAGTTTGAGGGGCCTTATATTTCAAAACGTGTTAAATCTTTCTGTAGCAAACATTGCAGATTGTCTGCACTAATTTAAGGCAATTTATACACCTAAACCTTGCTGGAATGATAACTATGCTTTGGAGAGCTTCTTCAAACCTGCACAAAGGTTGTTGAACAGATGCATTAACGTTAACAATCATCACTGACCTGCTGACTCCATAACCCCCTCATAATGATAGTGGGGTAATGCAAATATAGTCAGACACCACTATCAGTATAAATACGGGGGACATTGCCCTATTTGAAGGAAGCTTTCAGAAAAAAGCTATGGAATCCATACAGGAAGAAGCTACCCATAAATTAAAATCAGCTTTTTACCCTGATTACGCTGATGGCACGGTCTTCTAAATCAATCAGATCCTGAAATAAGCTCTCCAGGGACATAGCGTCTAATGCATTAAGACTTAACCAGCATCAGCACTCTGCTGCATTATTCAATCAGCTGATGATGCTTCAGTGCATACGGTATTTTGGAATAACACAGCTTGTTAGCATTGTAAGCAACGGAAAAGAAATAGTTCAAATATATCTGAGGAGTGCATTTTGTTCTGTTTCTGAGATTATCAGTCATTCAAGTTGTATTACTTTCCCTCCATAATAAATAAACTGGAATTCAACAATAATTTGTGGACTGTTTTGTTAATGCCCTGTTACAAGATTTCATTTCATTGACTTCCGTTAATTTTTATCAATTGAACAAAAGGAGTTACTATGTACTACATGCTTTCTGCCTTATCAAGGTGAATTAGGCTAAGTTTGGGTTAGCCTATGCAATCAACACTGCTAGTACTGACAATGTTTTGTCTGGTTTACATTTTATTAGCATCTGTCTCTCACCTGGTATTACAGTAATCCTCCTTTGACATCATTTGGAAGTTCATGCAAATGTATAACAACCCTTCAGGCAACATGAGAGACCAGAAACATTCTGCATCTATTTAGAAATGGAGGGTTCTGCTAAGCATAAGCAGATCTGGAATGATTTACCCCCCCTTGAAAGCACCAATTTAAATGTGGCTTGGGTTTTTATTTTCTTTTTCTGAATGGTTCATAACATTCAAAGACTATGGAAGCCTAATTCTCTGCCCGAATGTGACCCTACCAAATATCTGTCAGACATGCACCCCAGGTTCAAGGCTTTTTTTCCTGTGTAAGTAATTAGCAGATGCTTGAAGCCTGGTTGACATGTTTCTTATACTACTTATTCAACCAGTCCTCATTAGGGTACAGAGGGGTGGTTTCACTGGGAAGATGTACTGAAATCCTCTCAAGGTCACCAACACTGCGATATTGAAATGACAATGCTAATTCACCTAATGGGCTCTTTTTTTAAAGTATTTTTTTATTTTTTGGAAGAAAAGATCCTTTTATGAAGATTTACCAATGGATGCAAATCTTTTGTTTAATCTTAAAAAAATGTTATTTCGTAACGAAAATGTATCTGTACTACTGCACTCATACAGTACATCTATTTCGAAGAGATTTTCTGAAATAATTAGCAAAGAACCACAGTGTTCAGATGTGTTAAAGATGTATGAAAACTGAATTATAAAAAGCAAAATTAAGATTATCTAAATGTTTTATGTCCAGTAAATTAGAACAAACATTTGAGTTTGTTTTTCCCCCAATTAAAAAATACACGTCAAGATCCTGAAAATCACGCCAATTTTCAAAAGAACTGTTAGACTGTGAAAAAAACATTCTAGCAAAGCTGACTTTGGGTTCAATTATGACATTAGATAAATTATATTCAGCCCTTCAGTCTATACCATAAAGCAAAATGGTTTTAGGCTGTTTCTTTAAACCCCATTTAGTGAAGTGGAGTCGAGTCTCCAGTGCTGGACTGTTCGCATAACTGCTGTTAGAAGAACCAACCTTTTTTATTTCATTCAATTTTACATTGCCATTGTCCACATGGGGATTACAGAAAATGCAATTGCCCTTTTAACCCAGAGGTGCAATAGACCTCATGTGTCTACAAAACATTTTCAGTACAGTCCAAAGCAGCTGTGCAGCTTCTTGTGCAGCGGTTTACTTCAGACAATCACAGCAGACCTCTTAAATCACTGAAGTAACAGACTCTAGAAGGGATTCAGTCACCCTCAGATCAATACTGCACTGTGTGGCCTACATGTCCAGCATTATAACTGTTAAAAGCCTAGGCTAAACTGCTGACCAACCTTTAGACAGTACACATTCCAATACCACTTTGTTTTCTTAAAAGGCTTATCTGCAGCGAACAGTGATATCGTATAAATACGCAAAACAACAGTCACTTGTTTTTTATTCGAAACAATGGAATATTCCACGTGTCTAAAAACCTCTCACACATGCAGCTGACCTCTCAAACTCCGATGGTACATACTGTATAATGTACATGAACATTAGAAATCTATGCCAACAATGTGCTCCACCAGCACACCAGGCAATTAAGGCTGTCAGCTAAAACACCATTGCTGTACAGCTACCTGACCTTACAAGTCTACTATGAACAAAAACATGGGAACACTGGAATATTTTAACATTGCAGCAGACAGTACTGCAGGTCTGAACTTTTAATTTGGACCCAAGAACGTCCCAAGGGCAGAAACACCAAACAGCACGGTGACAGCATGACAGGACTGGTATTGCTGTTGCCTTTAAGTGTAGGACTTTTCTCTGGGGAGGGGTGACAGAGTTTCAACACTGCCTGAAGCAAAATCTGAAGGACTAAAGGAGAGTGATAAATTGACAGCAATACAAATATTCAGGTTTTTTAAATAGCAATTCCAATAACTTCATTAATGAGGACCACAGTTTTCCAGACAAATCATATCTTACTTTGTGCTAACCTAAAGTCCTTGTGGTGAATGTCAAATTCCTCAAATCCATTTTTAAAAGATACTTTCCTGTCAAGCTTTAACTGTGAAGAAATTATGTTCTTAATAAATGAGTGATGTTTTCAAAGCAAACTGACACAGAAATGAACATCACCCTGTTAATCAATATTTGGAGTTAAGAGCTGCCCTACAGAATTAGGGTCTTTCATGTAAAGTACAGGCCGTTATAACTGAGGGAGTTTGGAGATCACAAAGCCTGCTTCTGGCGTCAGTGCTTGACGTCTGCTCTACCTAGGCAGTGCTGTTTCCAAGGAAGAAACAGGAGAGCTGACGCGTTGCTCTCCACACTTCCTGACGCCACACTACTCAACCCCGCAGAGCCCCGTCATCTCCATGAGCCAGCGACAGTAACCGCGTGCCTGCTGAGTGCCTGTCTCTTTTATCACACCGGATCTGAAGGGCAATCTTCCTCTCCGCGGCCTTACCTGCTCTTACACTGGGAACAAAAAGTTGATCGCAAAAATAAAAAAATAGGGCACGCTGTGCAACATTTAGCATAACAGGTCTGAGGACAGTGTCATATGAATAATTCAGAGAGGCTTGTGAACTGTGTGACACGGTTTGCACTGTAGAAATTCATTAAGGGGCCCCATTCCCTTGACATACATTTTTATTAACTGAATTTGTTACAGTAACAATACCCTACACTGCATTCTTATGTCTACTCTATATGTAGAGGCTAATATAGCAACATCAGGTTAGCTGAAGAACCTCAAACCTTCTCTTTTCAATACACTGCCATTACTATCAGAAATACAAACCAGAGCCTCAAACTACAGGCTCAAGGCATAAAGAGAAATTGCTTCATACGGTTTACTAGATGTTCAGCAGCTCAGCTGAAATTTTTTACAACAATGAACTGAGAAGGACTTTTATTTAGCATGTTTTCTCTCAGACTTATGTCAGGAATACTTGATTTTGTTCACTAGAATACTAGAATGGTTCTTGTACTACATTAGCAAAATTTCCACTTTGATGCCACATAAAACTAAAATTCATGTAATTGCATCAACACTGTATACAGACAATGTGAAACAGGATGCTTGATTATTATATATGGCTTTCTGATTCTATACGTAGATCAACTGTTGCTGCAATGATTAGGTATAGCAAAAAATTAGTTTGTTTTTCTGTATATCTACTGTGATTGTTTAACTATTAAAACACCCTTGTTTAAAATGAGGATGTTACCTGCTGTCACTCATGGCACTAGAGTCATGACACACAGCATGACAGTGTCCCAGAAAAAGAACATTCAGACACAGAAAATTAGTAATAGAACAGATAATTCTATCATCAAACTTTATACAGTAGTACAGTAAGTACCTAGATGATAAATCTTGGTTTAATATGATATTCTTAAGGCTCTGCATTTTTTCCCCTGCTAGCTAAATTTCAAAACTTGGTAATATTTCTACAGGTGTTAATTGGGAATTTTTGTGGTATGGGGAAAAGCATATTACATCCACTTCACAGACATGAACAATTGAACAGCATCTTCCCCGACTGAAATCACTGTCAAGTAAGCATAACATACTGTAGGTGGTGTATTAACAAAGGAAATCCTTTTAGAAGTTTCTAAAAATTCCTGATAATGAATATATGAAAAGAGTGCATACGCAAATAAAAACTAATGTGTTAAGTGCTTTTTCTCAGATTGTCAGATTACACTGTAAATACAAAAGGGCAAAACATATTAGACAAGATTAGCACATGGACCAGTCATGAGGAAACAACTCTGATTTTTGCTCCATTATTTATAATTTGTTTTAAGCTGTATTTTTTAATCATCTACTGCCACCTCTCTCTCAAATCCCAACTAAAAGTTTTGAGCATCAGTTATTTATTTTCATATCAACAAATATTACCTTTGCCCACAGAAGACTTTCTCATCAAGAAATATGGTCCTATTATTGTTTGTCTGTGTTTGTTTGCTCTGGGCTACATTTAAATCACAGAGAATGGTTTTTAATTTAACTGCTAATTAACATATCATTACCACTGTTATTGTCTGTTCTCACAAGCTAAGACTTGGTAAGCAGATCGCCACAAACTGATCCTCCAACACCAAAACTAAAGACAATAAAGATTTATTTCAGGTCTATGATTTGATTATTTTTACCATTAAGCTACAAAATGACCTATAAGTTGGGTTTTTAAATTAACAACTCAGAAGTAACCGGTCCCATCCCGGCAACCTTGGTAATTCTGTTGAACTGGTGAAGAAAAGCCCTCAAACACACAATTAAACTCAGTGCTGAATCCCTAACCCACACCTATATCTGACTGAGTGAAAAGGTTCTCAGCCTGAGAATTTTTTTCCCCAAAAAAATCTCTACTACCACCAAGTCATTGGCAACAGGAAGTTACAGCCTTATGCATGCATCTTCGTTGGTTCTGTAGAAGGATGCTGCTTCTCTTCTTAAATTGATGTAATCTGTGAACTTCACAAGCAATAACCAAATTGACGCACTCACGTTCTCAAGCCATCAGCTACAGTAATTTTTGCATCACTTCACCGACTTCTACTGTATCGCCCAAACTCACTTTTTAGACACATGCCACTTTGTTAACTACGTTCGACTGAAAATGTCCATGTATTACAAACCACTGTTATCCCATTCCATCAAAAATACACTTAAAAGGTCTTCTTTTCTCAAAATTCAGACTCTGCAAGTTATTCAGTGACAAGTCTGACTTCCAGGCAACATTTGTGAAGCAGTGGTTAACATTGCTGTCTCACAGCACTGGGGCCCTGGGTTCAATTCTGCGTTGAGTATGTATGTTCTCCAAGTGTTCACATACTGTAGGTTTCCTTCAGGTGCTACAGTTTCTTCCCACAGTCTAAAGACACATGGGTCATTTAACTGGCTTCTGGGAAAATTAGCTCTGATATTAGTGGGTGCACTCTTTGGTCTGTCCCCCCTGCAATGGACTGGTGTCACAACCAGGGTGTATCCTCCCTTGCACCCGTTGCTCGTCGGGATAGGCTCTGGCTCTTGTGCAACTCTGAATTGGACGAAGCACTTTGAAAATGATTAAATAAATGGATGGAAGGCTGACTTCCAAAACCAAGCCTTTAAAATGTGCTCTTTTTGAATTGACAGGGAATATCCCTAACATTTCTGTGAGGGGCTAGAGCCCAACCAAAACCTGCCTTCCAACTACCACGTTCCTCCAAGAGGAGTTCCCGTACTGCAAATGTCAAGCACTCCGCGGGTCTGTCTCTTCCAGCCCAACCTCCTTCCGATTCCTTACGACTAGAATTTTTTTTCTGGCCCATCAAATCACTGCACAGCAATGACCACCTACAGTAATCTAATAAGCCTCCTTGTCTTGTGCCTTATTGCTTCACCTGAAACACCTAAAAATATACATAATCACTAGTATGCATACACAAGGCCATAATTGTCCAATTCACAATCAGCCAGAGAGCATCATGCTTGTCCAGCAATCTTATTTATTGCATCCCTTCTGCTGGCATTTACATCTGCAAAAGAAGTACAACGACTGACAGTTTTACTGTTAGAGAACTGAGGATCAGAGGAGTCATTAAGTCTATAGTTCCCCCATTTTACCTCTCTAAATTTAGTAATTCCACACCATCTCTCAATGCTAGACTAAGTTCTCTTTAAACATGTTCATTCATTTACAGGTTTCAGCTCATCACACAGCACCTGGAATCCATCTCCCAGCATTTCGTTTGCCTGGACACTTCGCCTGACGTGCCCTTCCTCAGAGCCTCCTTCGTTTATTCTCCTTACCAAACACGCCAAACTCTTTGCTTCCTAATCCTGCTTCCTTACTTCCTCCCACACCCCTAACAAAATCCCCACAGTTGAAACTTTTTCTTTACACATTTTTATTGTAGAATTAACTTCTACATGTAATTTTACCAATTCAACAAGCACTACTAAAAAAAATGGAAAAAAAAGTCTTGAAGCCTATATTTAATCTTGCTTCCGGACTCCCATATAACTAATGCCTGTAAAGATTCCTCGCACTGTTTTGCCTAGATTCTTAAATGGCACTGCCATCGACAAATTCATAAACATACAGTACCTGCATTAACATTAAATATTTAGCATTTGGGGAGAAAAGCAATGTAACAGTATTTTCCACACACTAATTCAAAAGGTCTGTTTTCATGGTTTGATATTAAAATTAAGGCCTGCCTAAGTTTACAGGAGCTTGAAAACTGTTATGAATTCCAGTGTAATCAGTGCATGAGGCCAAACTAATCAGGAGCAACACTTTAATAAATCAAAAAATAAATGTGAGAAATCGCTAAATTATATGGTCTACATTGTACTAAAATGAACAGAATCAGATCTTTTTGAGCCTAAAAAAAGGCAGACGCAAAACATAATTTAAGAATCCATTTCAGAAATTATAGTTCAGTCAATACTTGCAAACAAAAGGTCACTTTCAGGCTGGGTATCCAATATTACATGACAAGCTGGGGTCAAAAATGTCATTATAAATGTTCTCATGGGGCTGACTCCTGTAAGCTACATTAGAAATCATATATGTGGTAGCATGTTTCTGTACTTCACATATACTACATAGATTATGAGTCTACAACATAGCATATGTTTTTCTTTCCTTAAACTCCAATTTCCTGGCTGGCCACATTTTTCTGAATACATTTAGCCTGGTTCTTTAATAGTCATGCTCGACTCTCTGAGACTGTAAATGAAGCCTCACCTTATTCATGCACCAACTGGAGAGAACAGTTCGCAGAATTCCCATTTTTTGCTGACTCACTACATCATTTTTTTCTGAGATAAAACCCTTGGCAGGCATTCCAATGTTAAACTCCCTCCCATAAACGCTTAAATGTTTCGGTCTCGCTTTTTCTTGGCTTGTTATTTTAAATTAAGATCACCAATTATTGCATCTAGCACCATTTACCAGATTTAGACTCCCTGTTAGCCGCTATGTGTTCATTAAAGTGGAATAAACGGAACCTGCTGGCTGCCACTGAAATCACAAGATCTAAGGCCCTTAATCTGCAGCATTTGTAGCAAAAGCTACTACACTGCATCTGAAAAAAGGAAAAACTGCTTCTACATACATTTTCCTGCCAGCATTCAACCTTCATCATCTAACAGCTTACAGAATCAAACAGATAATAATACACTCTTATACTAAGGGTGAAATAAGTCATAAAACCAACTAAAAACACAGCCTTGGGGTTGCTAATCCTACACGTCACAACTAATTACAAAAATGGTACGCATGATAAAAATATAAAAACTAAGCAATACACCTGTGTGCCAAAAGAGATGCCCATGAGTAAATACAGTGAAATATGCTAGCTGAATTGCCACCGATAGCACAACTCGTTCTGTTACAAATCATTCACACAGCATTCAGCATCTACAGGATCTAAGAATGTCCATTTAAAATTATAATTGTACCCTACAGTAAAAAATAGTGGAGGCCACAGCAACAGAGAATCTTGTACTGTCAGAGAGATTTTATGCTTTCCATAAATATTATTTGTAGGTGATTGAACAAATCATTTTTCTCTGGTTTTCATTATTAGTAATCAACTGCGATACACCCTTCATCAAGTGCATCTGTGATTTTCGATCATTCTAATTAGAGGAGCAGCTGAGCTAAAAATAAATGAATAATCATCTCCAACAAGGAGTCCACCTGATGAATTCGCACACCTTTATACAAATCGGTTATTCTTCTGGTGCACTGGATCAGCAATGTCACTACAGGCAAAAAGGATGGATTCTCATGTTCCTCTGAAAAGTTCGTCAGATATTTACTGCTGGTGAAGACCTCTTATCTGTACAGCTAATTAGACATTAGGGAGATGCAGGTCAGGTTTCTAAGTAATGTGCAGAATAAACTAGAATACGGCTGCTAACCATTGCTAAGAACAAGCAAAAAAATCGTTATAGGAAACATCTGATTTCAAAGTTTAAAATAACCTAAACGCAAACATTAATATATAATAACCTCAGCTAGCAAGCAGCTTCTCATTTAAGCGAGCATTAGAAAACACATGCAACACTACCTTCAGTCACATAGTTGTGGTCTCGGAGAAAGCTGTGGTTGATTTTTCGGGTGTCAATGTCCTCGCCCATTTACAGCAGGATTACTCAGCATGCCCATCCGCAGTGGACTAATCGAATCCGTAGGCTTCCTCACAAGAGCACCATCCATGCTGCCACTGCCTAGCAGAGGCGGAGAACTGCCAGGGGTTCAGAGGATAGCATAATGAGAGCCAAAAGACGAGATGCGGCACAGACTTGTGGTGCAGCTGAGATGTTTGAAGGAGAGGAAGAGAAAAATAGGGGGACAACACACACACACACATACACAACCCCCGCACCCCTCACACTCACTCACACAGAAGGCATAAAAAGCTTAGCTGGAACAGCAAACTGGCAAGAAAAAAAAAGAAGAAAACAGGAGATGGTCCCTTCTGTGGCTTCCCCCCCCCCAACTCTATAGAGCTGCAGCAGCACTCCTGTGGTTTGAAGAAACACGCCAGTCCTTTTAGTCAGGTACTCCTTAAACAAGCCCCCATGCAGAGCTGGCTCCTCGTGCTCGCTGCAGCAGGATCTCAAAGGATTTGTGCTGGAAGGAGAGGGTAATGAGCGTGGCTGCTTGTTTGCTTGCAGGCTTGCTGATGCAGTGTGAAACGGTGTGCGTGTGTGTGTGTATGCGCGCGTGAGAGGAGAAAGAGCGAGAGAGAGAAGCGAGCGTGAGTATTGCTGCTGCTGCCTGCCACTGCTACTGCTGTCATAGGCCTGTGCTGCATCAGAGTAGGCTCCTCCCAGCTTAGCCTATGAGCAGCTAGCCATGATCTGCATTTCCAGAGACTGCAGGTGATTAAAGCTGCACTCTGGGAGGCAGGAGAAGCAGGTTGGAAAACTCTCTGTGCAGCTCTGCTTTGAGATACATCACGTTACTTCTCCTACTGCAGTAAAACAACAAATGTTACAAAGATTCTGCCTTTAATTACTGTAAGGCTGCAGCAGTAGCTCCCAATTGATATCAGCTGCTGAAAGTGACATGTCATATGGCTCAAGTCCTTTATGATTACAATATAGAAATATAGGCAGATAAGAAATATGCCTCCTTTTCAGTGGATAAGAATACTAAAAGAGAACGTCTGTAGCACTGATTTGTTAACAACTGCCAGGAAGATAATGCACATTAATCCGAGTCTCCTAAATGAAGGAGTCTCCAGCCTCACAGAGTCTAGTGTCACCCTGCGAAGAAGAGTAATGGACTAGTTTTCACCATTTCAAAGAGTCCAGAAAATGTGACTAACAGTAATCCCTTAATGGTGTTGGAAATAATGCAGCCTAACTCTCTACAGAGATATACCTGAGGATTCCACTAGGCTTCAAACCAAAAGCACAAAAAAACAATTAATAAACATCTTATTAAGGCCTTTTATGATCCAAACAAATGTAAAAATTACAATTCCAAGAGATTTCGAAGGGTTCCATGCACGTGCCATTATGAAATAGTGTAGTAATAAGGAATGTGGCAGTAGGTTTTCAGTAAAACAGATGTTAATTGCAATGAAATAATTTTTAAGGATTAGTGTTTCCATTAATGAACTCAAAGAAGCTATTCTGATAATGTAGTAAAACAAGATCAGTATCCTATGAATTGTGATCTATATGTGACTGTTCTACAAACTAGATATAGCTCTCATAAGTAACAAAGTCATCACAAATTCCCAAACATTTAAAGTTACATAAAACATAGACTAATAATAGAAATAGTGATGTTATTTTACACCCAACCACCTTCTGGTTTTATTATTGATTGTATTCCTAAATCTGTGTTTCACTGGGTTTCGCCGGGACAAGTAATTTTTTAAGCTATTTGTCTTCTGAAATCTTTAGCTGTGTATAAACAGTTGTATTTCTTTTTCAATATCACCCTCCAATCTTGAATCGGGCCAAGTGTAAAGCTATTCAAAATGGCAAAATTAAATAAAACAATGAGTTATCATTCTTTTCAGTCAGAAGGGACTGCAAACAAAAAAATTAACCTTAGCGTTTAAAAAAATAACTGAACTAGCTGTGGCAAATAGCCTCCTCTCATTGTAAATATTTTTTTTACAAAAGTGGGTCAAAGTAAACTGCTGGTGTGGTCACACAGAAGAGGAAGTTTAGATTCAGCCAGTTTTGAAGGCGCTTTAGTGATTGTTGCATAAATAAGCCTTTTACAGATGGTGAATAGGTGAAGATATGTATGCTTAACATAGCCAAAGAGCTACTCGGCAAATTCTCCCATGAAGACAAAACTTGTAGCAGATATGGCCTTTACCTGCAGAATGTTCATGATATAAATAGCTGATCATATTGATATTGACAAACAGTAGAAGGGTTGTGAGTATCCAGGACTTGTGATGAACAGCAATGAAAGCTGGCGGTCCTGAGGTGATGTTTTAGCTTGCCTTGGTGTTTGCATAAAACATTTCAAGAAATGAAAGGTGCCTCCTGAACTCTTACACTATGATTGACTTCTCAGGTTATTTTGTGTACATTTAGGTCAGTTCAGCCCCACTGACTGAAAAACTTCAAAGTCACGTAAACATCATCCTGTCTGCACCAAGCAGCTTTTGTATTTGAATACAAATTGAAAGTGTACTTCAGAAGACTTCTATACTGGCAGACTCATTCACTTTGAGACACTGCAACTATGTCAAGATTCTTGCTTAGTACAGTATCCCTGCAACAAGCCTAGTTTACAAAGCTAGTGGGTCTTACACATGATCTACTGATGTCATTCAAGTCACATTATGTAGGCTTGTACAGACTGCTCATTGTTCAAGGTCATGATTCACCTCCCATGTAGACCCAGTGGAAGCACTGGGCTTGAAAGTCATTCTGGACATCTCCTCTAGAGATTTAGAGCTAGTAGTTGCAGATGCCAAGAAGCTGGAAACGGGATGAAAAGCTCACATCCTGAATTCAAGCCTGGAAAGCTTTGCTTGTCAATAATCAGAACAGGCAAACCTGCACAAATGGACTGACTGGACGGATTACATGAACTTGGAACTTTCGTTTACATATAACACAATGTGCAATGTTGGTTTTAGTCTGTAAATGATGCTTGACCCCTGTGTGTGTGAACAGGTAACCTCCATTTAAAACTATCTCCTCTCAAGACTAACAAAGCCTGCACTAGCTATGAACCAGACTTCAGAGAAATTAATAAAACAATTCAGAAGCAGAAGCTGCATTAGACATGCAATGTAAGCACATTACTGAGTTTAAATGATTTTTTCTGGCATTTCTAAACAAAGCCGTTGTTGACTCCTTTAGCAAAGCAATGTGGCAGGAAGGTTGCTGGTGAATAGACATTTAGATTTATAAATTTTTTAGCATAAATAAACATTTATTAACCCAGATAAGTCAAGTGAGATCAGCGTCACATTTACAGTAACAACCTGGAAGGTAACAAGGTAGATAAAGCAGAAACGGTGCCTGTCTGCATTTTCATTTCAAACAATTGTTGCTTTTCCCCCCCCCCCACTATGGCATTAATCTTGACACCCACATCCAAAACTCGAACAGGGTCCCAGTAGCCCTGAATTCTTCACATATGCCAGTTGTGATAGCCAGACAGGATTCTCAAAGCACAAAGCATTTTGAAATTGAGATTTGATGCTCTTGCAGAAACACCTGAACTTCCAAACGCAATTCAAGTAACGGTGTGAGCCCCTTTGCTTCCAAGTGCAGCAGGAGCCATGTACTGCTACTACCTATTTCACTGAACAGGACAGTTAGAATTTGCAAATTCACAGGCCTTGCTTTAAAGAGACAAACCACTTTCGCTGCACAGTCTAACACAGCCTGCATGTCCTTCGACTTCTTTCACCACCAAGGCCGCTCGATGGGTGCACCAGTGAGTCCTTTTTATTTTGGGAAAAACTTTGTGTATACAAGCTACCACACTGCTGTGTTGTCCTGACCTAACTCTGGCACCGTCCATACAAACTCTAGCACAGCACTGCCAGTCAATAATGTGAGCCTCAATTAACATAATCATTAACTGTGGGGTGCTCTGCTGCTGTTCTCATAGGGAGCAGCCAACAGAACAAAAAGGCATGTACTTTTCTTTCATATTCATATCTAATATATACAAACACTTTGGCCAGGGAACCGATCTTCATCTAATTGCAGTGTGAAATACTCATTTTCTAATGCTCCACCAGAGTGCTTTGGACATTTTCCACCACATCATTAATTCTGTGGGTAACAGTATTGTAAAGCACCATATCTAGCTGTTTTGTGGTAGTACTGCCATATATAATTGACACAGAGTCTTTAGCTATGGCAAAAATATGTTCTTTACCCATGTGTGCAGTTCATCTGCTTTTACAGTTTGAAGGCTGGCATGATAAGAGGCTTCAAGCACATTAGTAGTGGGCAATCACAAAAGTAGATTTCCCTTGCAGAAATAATTCAGAGGCTTCAACTTGGAATGCTGCCCATCTTGTTTCTAGATGTTGCTGAAGATGTGGCTTGCAGGATGCCACGCACTGATATCGAGGATTTTCTCTTCCACTCCCAAATTAAAATAGGTTGTATAATTCTTTCTAAAGTTTTACGTACATTGGCGCTATCGCTGGTTTCATCATTGTCCATGAGCACCGTTAGCATTAATGTTACATTACAGAACCTTGATTAGATGTGCTGGCATCTTTCCAGCAATCAGCATTTTGAATGTTTATCTTTTTTGATGCTCTCTGTTTTAAGCCACAAACTTAAATAAGCTGAAACTTCAGATTCTATGAAGCATATGGTTCTACATCATTATTTCAAGAAGGTAGTAATCTAGGTTTATCTCAGCTTATGTAACATCCATCCAATAGCACCAAAATTCCATCCATCTATATTCTAACCATTTCTGTCAATTCAGGGTCATGCCTTAGGGCAAGCAACAGACACAAGGCAGGGCATTGAAAAATACATGAAATTATCAAACAGTGTAAAAATATAGTAATGTATGAAGCACAGTTTGTAGCACGGTGACCCAGGAGTATTTCAAATTGGTGAGAATCTAGCTTAGTTTTGATAATTGTTTCTATAACCTTTCATGTAACAGAACTTGGTTCAGTTTTGGCACCTCCTTGAGGACAGGCACTACATTAGATATTCGCTGTCTTGAGCAACTGCTCTAAGGGTTGCACCAATGTTAAGATACCATTGAGCCTTGCTTTTAAGATTCATGAAATCATCGTCTTGTATCCAAAGTACTCCTGCCTGTTCTATGCTAATAATAACTAATAAATGACTCCCTCTGAGACATGCTGTTGACGTCTTAGTAAACACCTAAACAAGACTCACATAATTGACTCTTGATTCCAATACAGGGATTTGATGTCCTGGAAAAAAATTTGCATGCGACACATTGAAATCCAACTGAACGCGCATTTGAAAAGCTGAAGAAAACACTGAAATCAGAGCTCCCCAGGAAGAGGTGAAAACTCAAAGCATATCAAGTGATATTTGGGTGAGCTCAATGGGTCATAGGCCACAAAGGGATAAGCAAACAAATACTGACCTGCACTTTACATATTTATGTAAAGTGCATCATAATGGCTACTGCCAAATGAAATCACTAAAATGAACACACATTAGGCTTTTGTTGTAATATGATCAAATGCATGCATTGTTTTAATCATGAATGAAGATATACAGTGTTACAGATATGTTTAAATGGTTACACTATTTAAACAAACAGTTTGAAAGTTCAGAGTATGATGGTAAAAATGACCAGTGGCCATCAGGCATTAGCTGTGGCTTATTCAGAAGTACCATTATCTACACTACTACAACATATTCAAAAACAGGCAGTGAAAACTATAATCCTTAAAATCACTATAGGCTTTGAAGCCTAAAGATCTACATTTTTCATGATGCCTAGCGACAACATCCAAGTTCATTTAAATGCTATGTTTTTCCAAATGCCTTTTTCCTAAAGCTTCCTCTGAGCTTTTGTCATTAACACGGAAATCCTCTCCTTACAGTATCCATTTCCAACAGCAACCGTAGAATTGAGCTCTCTCGGCAAAACAGGGTAAATGAAGTACTTTTTTCACTGATCTTAAGTCTAGAAGGAACTTACCTTCAGGAATATAGAGTCAAGAGTTCTACCAGTATAAGTGTAGTTCTACAAAGGTTTAAAACTTTCATGTTTAGTGATGTAGACAAAAACTGTTTCTTCAGATATTTTATTAATTTCTTAGTGTGATTCTATCCTTAGGAAGAAAATTGCCCATAATTATTGAGCAACCTAAAGTACTAACAATTTTCTTAAGTCGTTCTACCGTATGTACAGTATATTAGTCATATCATTAAGAAACCAGTATATTGAATTTTGTTTTGGTTAATTGCATTACACATTATAATATTTTACAAAGCTTTGAAGCCTTACAAAATGCCAGGACAGCAATATATTTCCACAAGCACCCAAGAAACAATTAATATTGTGTTAAATTGAATATTTCTATGTGGTACTTGAATATCTGACATCAGTTTTTATAAAGCGTACAAGACCCCCCTCAGAAACAACACTTAACTTCTCTTTGTTGTGTCTGCACCATTAACATCTCATTGTGAAAATTTGAACTGCACAGGTAAAAAAGGTTCCCTTCAAACGAGTATATTTTCTTTCAATTCGTACAAGTGGATGTTATTAAAAAGCATAGCTTTACTGTCCTGAATCGAATTTATGAACAGTTTAGAAGCCATCTGCTGTGGGGCTCCTCAACTAATGAAATGTTACTGCAAGATTATTGATTCTACTTAAGACGTGCAGGGAGCCTGAGGCTTATATCACATGAAAGGGTTCCACACTGAAACTGCCAAGGAGGTTACGTTTCTATGGAGTGGTGCTTACGTAGTCATTAGACTGTCTCTAGAGAATCTGAACAATGTCTAGTAAAATGGTAAAAACCCATCACTACGAAGGCCTACTGTATATAGTGAAACAATAAGTGATATACTCTGAAAGTATTCACGTGACAAAAAAAGGTTATTACAAAATAAAGAAAATGAATTTTGAAATAAAATGCACATTGCTTATCTACATGTTAAGAAACTTTAGTTACCACCTTTTTAAAAGAATTATGTTTTATCAAAACCCACTAGCCTTACATTTGTTCTACTCAGAAACTGAATCCCTTGTGAATCCCCAGTCCTCTTGTCCTTTTTGTGCGTCTCAAATGGACAACAAGAATTAAAGTTGAGGGACATTCTGGGAACAGGGTTTGTGTCCAATAGCATTGTGAATAACAGACTTTTTTAGGTTTATTGTGAAATTAAGAACATCGGTTTTGCCTCATATTAGACTTTGCAATTTCATTTTGAACATACATTTTAAAAGCTTGAATATCCCCGACAATAACATACTACAACATGAAGGTCTGATTCTGCTTCAGTCCTTGGCCAGTACTTAATACACGCTGTAGTACTTCAAGTATTCAGCATCTGATGACCTCTAGCATTACAGCATGGAACAAAGCAGGGCTACTCAACTTGCTGCCCCTCCCATCCACTCCATTGCACTCCTTAATTATTTACAATATAATTAGACAGATCAATGCAGTAATAAAGGAGCTGTTAATATCAATGAAGTACAGCTTTAGAGTGGATTGGAGGGACCATAGGTTAGGTGAGTCCTGTATGAGAGGACAAGTGTGGAGAGACATATTGTAAATATGGCACAGTTGTCCACTTCATCAATGGATTAGAGTGATTTTTACGTATTTCTTCAGATTACTTTTTCACCCACCACTCCAGGGATCCCCAATCCTCCTGCTGTACGGCCAGTGTTTCTATAGCTGTTAAGTCTGTTACGTTAAGGAGTGCTTCATCTCAGTTTAGCAATTGCTTTGTATTTTGTCATCACATTTTCCTTACTTGTTTTTTTTAATTACTTCTTGACATGTTTCATGATTTTAAAAGCGTCTTCAGCCTCCTGCACTATCCACCTGAAACTGATCACTCAACACATCAAAATATCACTTCTGTCAGAAAATGCCTTTTCTTGACTTTATTTTCTTCTTTCTCAGCTCCTCGTTGTTGCGCTGGTTCAGTGGTGAAGTACATGTAATGAGATATTTTCTTCTCTGGACAACTGAAGCTGTATCTTTACCCCCATTTTCTTTCATTATTTTTGTAGCCTCCACAGAAACGCACTACATATTAGGTTTGCCAACTCAATTACTTGTTTGCAGATGGTGTCTATATTTTGACCGTATCACTCGTGTGAACAGAATGCTCCAGTGATTCAGAAGCGCAATACATTTTGGGAAAGAGAAGGTTCGTGGATACACAATTGCCAAACAAAATATCCCAGTCCAAATGAATAACCGCTTTATTCCAGGTAAAGTATGTAATGTTTGCTCCATAAATGTGTTTTTTCTCAGTGGCCACACTGTTTTATGATCCTACAGTATATTGTATGTGACTTTGAGGTAGATAGTGATAAAAATAAATATGGATGAATAAATGTGCTCTATCCAAGAAACAGTAATTTCTTTCAGTGCTAATGGAATCTTTAACTGGTATGGTTATTTTGTCTAATTGAGTAGCTCAATGGAACTAATATACAATATTTTAAAGAACTGGGGGGTTTAATGATAAAAAGATGATGGATCCAAAACACCAAACATGCAATATTATCAATTACGGACAAAATAATAAACAGATGAAAAAGGGTGTCAAGCAGGTGCTTGCAAAATAAAAAAAAATCACCAGAAGCATTTGAAAAATATTTTTGATCATGGTATCTTTTAATTTACAAATAAAATACCCTACCCGAATGTAGAGTTTGATATAGAAAACGTAATCAGACTATTTGTGAGGATTTCCTTTTGTAATGCGATATTACTTTATCTCATGCCAAATGAAAATGGACCCTAGTCAGTCCTGCCTGGGTTTCAATGGACCAGCACAGGTCCATGGGATTGTTTATTGTTTTGGGCTGGAAGATCCACTCTTCTTCCAGCACCCTACAGAAGAAGGGGAAGTTAGGGAAGCACAGGGCCAAATAATAGACCCCTGTGCTGTGTGGCAAAGAATTCCTGAACATGTGTTTTTTCTATGCACAGAAAACATTTATAGCTGAGAATATTTCTATATTCTCTGCTATAAACAATAAAAAATAATAATGGAGGTCTGAGGCAAATAAGCAACGGAGATACATAATAGTTTTAGAGATGCGTCTTTGTTGAAACAGTTATGAGCATCTGCTCAATAAGCTACAAACAGTATGCGACCAAAGCCCACACACTGACTTCTTTCAACAGACTTCTAGAAATCAATAAGATACACTGGTCAAACCCTGTTGGAAAACATTCTTATGTTAAAGGTATATGATATTATACCATACGCCACATACAGTACGTGTCCACATACGCTCTTATGGTTCTCTTTTGAAGACCGAATATCTAAATTCTAAGCAGCTGTTACTCGATATCCTTTGTCAATACACAGCTAAAGGGGAAGATACTGTACTACTACATAGTGCCATGTTAATGGCTAACTCTTGCTAAAGAGTTGCTCTGATAAAGCACAAGATATGCACTTCATTGGCGAATCTTTTTCACATGGAAAAGCCGATATGGATCATCTCTTTAAAACTATGATTCCCTCTTGCCATTTTTCAGCTTTGTTTTTTCTCAAAAACAGTAAAGTAAGGAATGAATAACAGAATGCTTACACACAATACCAGATAGGTTATGGTATCAGGATAAAAATAATCAAGAAAATGTGCACACACATATTAATGTTAACTATAAAGGTTGTAATTACAAATAATAGGTACCATAAAATCAAATATTCATTCAATCAAATCTCTTCATCTTAAATTTAACAACTGAACAGCAAAAATTAAACATCATACATTGAGGTTTTATCTTTATCTATATACTACGATAGGAAAGTAAGTATATAAACACGACAGCATACAGTATATAGCACAAAGCATTAATCAAAATCAGTTTTGAAATTCAGTTAGATTTAAAAAAAACGATTTTGACATACAGTAAGTTGTATTTTTAGAGGACAAGCCAGGGGAAACAACTCTTGTGCAAACCTGTGGGCTTTTACAATTAATTACCATTGGTAACAATGTGGAACACAGTGACCTTGAATTGGCAGAGGCTGCTAAACACTTTAGTGGGCTTAGAATTGTGAGCCCATATGCTTCCCGTTCACTCACTCTATGACAAAGTAAGAATATTTCTGTACTTACAGTAATTATGCCAATTATTCTAAAGCCTAAAGTAATTCTAGACTTCAATATTTACTCAACAGTGTGCTAATTATGCTGGTTACTAAAAAGGTTTTTTAATGTTTTTATTTCAATTTGAGGCACAGCTACACACTTCATGTTTTCCTACATGTGAACAGAGGTCAAACATGATAAGCTCAAATGCACATGTATCCATCCATTTTCTAAACATTTTATCCAATACAGGGTTGCAGGAAAGCAAAAGCCTATCCCTGCTAGCAATGGGTGCAAGGCAGGATACCCCCTGAATGAGACACCAGTCCATCGCAGGGCACACACACGCACACGCACACGCACACCAGGGCCGATTTGCACCAGAAGCTATTTAACCTACAGTACCCATTATGTTTTTGGATTAGGAGAGGAAAGGGGAGCAGCTAGAGGAAACCCAAGTAAACAAGGGGAGAACATACAAACTCCACGTAGATAGCACCAGGAATTGAATCCAGGGCCCCAGTGCTATGAGGTAGCAATGCTAACTAGTGCTCCGTCCTACCATTAACATTTAGTGAAGTAATTTGTGAATACAAAAAGTTGGCACTTTAGTCAAAGACCTGAATGAAAGCAGGAGTTGAGGGCTGGTCAATGAGGAGGAAACTGCATCAAAAGGGGTGTACTGCAGGGATGAACTGTTCCTCCTGATGTGAGATACTGGTACAGCAAGCAAACCAGACAAATATGCAGGAGACAGAAAAACAGGGGGAGTGGCACACCAGAACTGCAGCAACATACTAAAAAGAAGGGCAAATCATGGATTGGGCAGACATTTGGTCATTGAAATTTAACATTGGTAAGTGAAAAGTGATTGAGACACTTTGTAGGAATGTACACTGTGTGTGAAATGGGGAAAAGAGCTACAAGAAACTAAAAACGAAGGGGATCCAGTGAGGACTGTGAAGAATACTAACAATAAAGAAAAGTAATTATTAAGATCTCATCTAAAATATGTTCAGTTTTTACCACAAAAAGCAAAATGAATGTGTCTTGGTCTCACAGGATTGTTGTATGTGGACAATCGAGACGTAACTAGAATGTAAAATTCTAAAGGTTACAGATAGCATCAACCCTGGGGACTATTTCCAAATTCAATTGTGAAATGAGGACACAAGGTTAAAATTGAAAACTAAGAGGGATTTCATTTAGGACTGAGAATAGGATACATTTCGTTACACAAGGATAGCTTCAAAGCTAGCTAAGGCCCAAATTCAAGAGGCAGCGGGACAACATTTTAGATTCTAAACTACAGAAGGTAACTTGCAGCCCTACAGTACATATGCTCTTAAATGACCATACTGTGAGTACACCCTATCAATATTCACAGTCATCACAGAATCTTACAGTATTCAATGTGAATCAACATAAGTGTTACAAAATCTGTCACCATAAAACAGCAGTGTTAGTCATCAGTTATAATCTTGAAAAACTCAACATATGAAGAACAAGGTTTGCTCAAAACTTTGGAGACTTACGTCATAAAATATGTCAGAAGATCCATAGTTTGTCAATAAATGCACCCAATTATGGCAATTAGCATGCCAATCAAGAAGGCCAAAACCATGTAATTGGCTTCTTTACAGTGAGAGGTTACAAGGGAGTAAGTAAGTTAAGAGCTGAGGTTGTACTTAAAAGATTGTTCTTGAGTTCAAACTGAAGTGAATCTGCTGCAACTCCACCTACATGCATTTTTCTTAGGCCTGTGCTCTGCTAATTGATCAACTGGCAATGAAGAGCTGCTTTCCGCACAAGGTCAGGCAGGGATAAGACTGGCAGGCAGAGAGCACACTTCCTTCGGAAAGTGTAGATCCAATTTTGTCAGAGTGGCAGAATTGTTAATACATGCGTGATAAATTTGTGTTTCAGTCCTTTCATTATCACCTTATTACTGGCACTCAAGAAGCAGCTGACCTTGAACATCAAATTGAAAAAAAAGCATGCAATGTCTTTGTGGTTAATAATCGTGGTTCATAATTGGGCGAGTGAAACCAGAAAGTGGCTCACAGCTAATTAAAATGCAACCAACTCATCTATATAAAGTTGGATTCGGGGAACAGCCAACAATACATAAACTGTAAGATATATTGAAAACTCATTGGCTTTACTTTGACAAAGTTAACATTCATTTTTCAGCTTCTGAATATGACTGCACTTCAAACAGCGCAACTGTATGGAGATGTTCATTTCTTCTCCGGATCCTAATGAGGGTTAAACAGATACAATAAAAGTGTAAGAAAGGACAGGTGATGGTAAATTCATGTCAGCCTAATCGGAGAGCAACCCTTTCTTGTCAGCACTTCATTATTTCCCCCAGGCTCTTCTTGCTGTCACCGTCTATAGCTGAGATAATGCTCATTTGATACAAATCACAAGTCTCCCCCTGACATATACTACTCCTTACACACAACATTTAAATATTAATATGCAATGGAGAACGTTTATGTATTCTATCTTCTAACCAAACCGTCTTTCCCTAGTATTTCACTTTAATGGCATAATTAAAAAAAAATAAGGCAAGAAAGTGTCACATTATACATTCTTCATTGTTAGCTCCAGAATTTTCACATTCAATAGGTAATTGCTTTTTTCTTAAAGACATTCAAGGTAGGTTTTTCTGGGCAAAGTACTCTACAAGGCACAGATGAACAGTATTAAAAACATTGAATAAAATCTATCAGAAGCCACATGTGCAGGACTTGCATTGTATATTTTTTTGAGAATTCAAACATTTGCTTTCCAAAGGACGACAACCTTCACAAACTAATCAGAGGAACTGCAGTGAGAAATCTTATTTTTGTGCTTAGGCTTGTTTTGGTGAAGTTGCAATACTTGAACGTATTCCTTTCCTATATCTGTTGGGTTTTAAGAGCTGCAAAGCTCTTGCTTTTCTCAATGGTAACATTTCTAAAACCAGGAGTAATAATTATGATGAGGATCGGTTATAGTGGCAAAGCTGGATAATTCGCTTTTACACACAAAATTATATTCTGTACAGTATGTTGTTTTTGAGTTTGGTAAACCGCCGGTGTCTATCTTTTGAACTGTGTTTACCCAGAATAAACGAAAGTTTGAACGGAGATATTACTGTATGCTTTTTTCTCCAGTGAGCTGACTCATACACATTAGTCCTGGTTCAGAGAGAGATATCAGAAATCATGATGGTAGAATTACCTTCTGTGTCAGCATATATTTGCGTTTTGTTGCTTTTTGGCAAATGATCACTTTATTTAATTGCTGGTTCATGTCATGAGTTACATATTTAAACTTTTTACTAGTGGTACAACATCATTGAAAAAAAACACAGGCCCAAATGATCAACAAATCCAATTTGATCTCATGAAATATTATGTAGCTTTCCTCATTATAGTATTATTAATAATTAACTATTATTAATTTCTTACATTTACATATAGCAGCTTTCTGGACACTCCACTCAAAGTGCTTTATAGGTAATGGGGACTCCTCTCCACCACCAGTGTGTATCCCCACCTGGATGATGCGACGGCAGCCAGGGGTTACACCCCTACTCTTTTCTTAATGACCACAGAGAGTCAGGACCTTGGTTTTACGTCTCATCCAAAACACGGAGCCTTTTTACAGTACAGGGTCCCCGTCACTATACAGGGGCATCAGGACCCACAAAGACAGCAGGTTGAGTGCCCCTTACTGGCCCCAATAACACCTCTTCCAGCAGCAACCTTAGTTTCTCCCAGGAGGTCTCCCATCCAGGTACTGACCAGGCTCACACCTGCTGAGCTTCAGTCGGTTGCAGGGCGATATAGCTGCTTGCCATTTTCTTTGATCCGATGACAAAGACCAGAGGAAAAGTGGGTTACTGGATGACAATCCCATTTGTATTGTCAGCACTTGTTGGCAGCAAAGCTACAATGTCCCCTAGGTGGAATAGGCAGACCAAGGACAGAGGAATACACTGAGCTGCAAGCAAGAACTACTCACCAATTGGGGAGGAGGGAGCTGGCAATTTATTATTCTTAACCTGTCTACGGGTTATGGTATCCAGGCTTTCCCAGTTACTATTCTAGGACATATCAATACATAGTGAACAAACAGTAAGCTTAAAAATTCAGCTGATTACCAAATTCAGCTGATTCTAATCAAAATAAATATGACTCCTACAAAATTCTCAGGAATATCTTTTACATTTTCTCCTAAGAGTCATATACAGTATACAGTATTGCAGATGGACCTAGAAAAAGGCTCGGCATGTGATATACAGTATGAACAGGAAGGACAGGGAGGTTATACTTGCAACTATCTCTTTGATCCCTTTCTTTTCAGCCAATATTTGTCTTACATTTGCGATTCCCAACATGTAACAAAAAAATATTTTCAAGAATATAGGCATATTGCCAGGGGCTTACTAAGGCCAACATAAGAACAGGGTAGAACAGGAAAAGGACAGCTGGACACAAGCACCATGCATTAATTAAAAGATTTCTTCAATAACAGAAGCTGTCAAAATCAATCTACCTTTAAGGCACTGGAACTGCACCAGATTTATTCACTGCAGGCTAGAATAAATGCACAAGACATCTGGAGCATGGGGTATGCATTTCCCTCTCAATTTTCATATTGAACAATATGGAAGAAAACAAAAATGGCCGAAAAAAAAAACTAAATTCTCTGACAAGCGCAGGCCGGTAAATACACATACAATAAGGTATTTAAATTTGGCACACTATATTGGTTCATATGGATCATTTTCCTGCCCATATGAAAAAAAAAAGATTCCCTGCCCCCCCACCTCCCAAAAAAATCCTCTTCAGTACTTCAGATAATACATAAGGCTGACTGTCATTACATTTTCAGTTAAGGATGATGGAAAAATCTATTGAAATCCATCAGGTTTGGATAGATGGGCGGGCAGCAACATGGCCAGCCGATACCCCCAGTTCTTTTTAAAAAGGGTCTGGATGAAATCCTCTCATCTATTAGGTGGATAGGCTGAACAACCACCTCTTGTTTGCAACCTTTATGTTCTTGTGACAGCAAAGGCAGGAACGTGCCATAAAAGTGCTTCAAAAAAAATTCCATAAACATTTAGAGCCAAGGTCTCTGCTAGATGACTGTCCCCAAACCTTTGGGCTCAAGATCGACACCAACAGATGGATTAAAAAAAAAAGCCTGGAAATCCTCCATAAGGATCCAGCCAACTTTCATGCCCATCTGGCTACATGTGATGAGACACAAACTCACCAGTGGGACTCAGAGATCAAACAAGCGTCTGTGTAGCGGAGGCACATGAAGTCTCCACCACCTGTTTCTCAAACAGCCTTCAGGCATCATGGCAACCATTTTAGTGAATTCAAAAGGAGTCCTGATGTCTATATTCCATCAATATTTACTGTATACACAGTGATATTATGTCAATGATGAACAATGGAAAATGGATATTTATCAAGCAAAACAAAGGAGAATGTTGGTCCAAGATTGACTGTTCTTTTACAGCAGTGCACTTGTGGACAAGCCTTGTGCTTAAGCCTCTACACGCAGCTGAATCTCCTACCCCACTCTCCAGACCTAGAAACTCCTATTGTCCTCTGAATTGTGTATACTGTAGGCTCATCTGCATGGTAAAGGACTTGCAGATAAAAGGTGCCCAGTAACGTTAACTTAGCGAGACAGTCTAAACAGTTCTCTTGTGCCAGAACTGACAGTCTAATCGAGAAAGGAGCTAAGTGCAGTTGAGACAAGAGGGATAACGTTGAAAAAACACATATAACCAGAACAATTTATTCAACCTTTTTCTATGAAAATATACATCCAACTCCCAGGCACCGTATGATCTTTAATGCTACTATAATTGTTATCCCCCCCCCCATTTCCTTTGTACTACAACACTATAGAATCCTAATAGGAACAAGTAATAGGTTTATTCCATGCTGAAAAGAGAAGATAGAAAACACAACGTTTCGGCTGTGAAGCCTTCTTCAGGTGGCACCCGAATGAATGTCAGTGATGTACATACTGCCGTGGGAAAAAGAAAGTACACCCTCTTTCAGTTTCATAGTTTTATACATCAGGACATAACAAAAAAATCATCTGGTCCCATTCAGGTCCAACAATTAGGTAAATCTAACCTCGGGTGACAAACAACCCATAACCAATTCCACTATGTCATTAGGTATTTAACAAAAAATAAGCCAACATACAGAAGCCATGTGTGAAAAACAAAGTACACCCCATGATTCAGTAGCTTGTAGAACCCACTTTAGCAGCAATAACTTGAAGTAATCATTTTCTGTATGAGTTTATCAGTCTCCCACATCATTTTGGAGGAATTTTTTCCCCACTCTTCTTTACAACATTGCTTCAGTTCATTGATGTTTGAGGGCATTCGTTTAGGCACAGTTCTCTTAAGGTCCCGCCACAGCATCTCGATGGGGTTGAGGTCTAAACTTTGACTTAGCCATTCCAATACCTTGATTCTTTTCTCTTTCAGCCATTCAGTTGTAGATTTGCTGGTGTGCTTGGGATCATTGTCCTGTTGCATGACCCAATTTCGGCCAAGCTTTAGCTGTCGGACAGATGGCCTCACATTTGTCTCTAGAATACTTTGGTATAAAGAGGAGTTCATGGTTCTTCCCACATGGTTTCTGCATTGTGGCTTACTTTTTGTTGAATAAATAATGACATAGGGAAATCTGTTATGTGTTGTCTGTTATCTGAGGGTAGATTTGTTTAATTATAGAAGTTGGTGAGCACCAGACGATTGTTATTTGTGGCCTGATTTGTAAAACATAAAATTTAAAGAGGGTGTACTTTCTTTTTCACATGACTGTAAATCAATCACTATAAACAATCAATCCACAACCAGGTGCATACCACAAAAGAGTTTTTTTTTGTGCCAAATGATTCCAATTTTATTCATTGTCCCATGTTATACAGCACAGAATTTCATAGATTGCCAAATTAAGCCACATCATAGTGAAAAAATGATCATGCAGTATATTTACCAAAAGTCATTCAGCATGTGAAATACAAGGATTGTCAATTTATGTGATAAAGACAACAGTATATTCAGAGTTGATATGTGATCTGTGAATTTACGGAGAACTAAAGCCTCATACTTGAACACCACACAAAAATTGAAGAACTTATCTGTTCTTAACCATTTTGAGTAAAGATCCAAAGTCTGCTTTCAAAGCAGATGACTGGTACAGTATGTGGTTATATGGTAATGTGAAACTCTTGGGTAAAATACTGCACGGCTCAAGACTACACTTCTTGAGTCACGGACCAGTGGACATGTCATTGCTTAACTGAAGAGTCACAGCTGTTGGCAAAATGATTCATAAGATTCACAAGTGTAGAGAGCATGAAGTTTAGAAAGAGCCACTTGCAGTGGTGGCTGTGCAATGGTCTTTGGTTCCCTCAAAACGTATTGGGACATCAAAGTCAAGCAACTCGTATTTGCAATCATGAGATTCATACAAATAATATGAGATAAAGATTTTTGTTTTTTGGGTAATTCCATGCATGCATTTGAACATTACGTTCAACTCATACCACTGGGTTGTACACATTCACATTAAGCAATAACTGCAAAGCCTGTGACCCCAATCCTGAGAGTTAATTTACCACTACAACAATTCCTTAGAGGCCATCAAATCTGAGCACCATCAAACATATCTGTAAGTGAAAACATTTACATCCAGTACAGCACATTCCAAGCTCTGCCTGTTGCCGCGAGAGAGAAATGTACGAAGACCCCAAAACAGAAAGCAAGTCTCTATGCAAGGAATTTGTCGATTTAGAATTGACCATATACTCTGTGTTGAGAGAAAGAAATCAAGGTCATAAATTAGTTTTGTTTATTTGGATTTAGTAAGTAAAGGCCTGGAATGATAGAATTTACCAAGCATATCCTCATACTCAACAATGTAAGTGGCTCTGTTGCCACTGACATTGTTGAAAAGGGTCCCTATATTTCCCCAGAAATGTTATTTCTGTGCATCAATTAGCTTCAGTCAGTCAAATTAACATCATGCCGATACCCTGGCATTCATGAAGGAGCAGCTGAATGAGTTCCTTCGATCGACATTCTATTAACTACCAAGCACGCTAGATGGGCCCAATGGACTCCTTTTGTTTGTAATTCCTCTTGAAGGAGATCTTTCTCATCATAACCTTTGTTAAGGCAGACATTTGAAGCAGGCGAGAAGGACTTCCTGTTAATCACTGCGTAAGAGTTCCTCTGGTTTTCCGTGTCCTTGGACACTATTTATTTAACAGGTGAGTGATTAGCACTGCTTTCTGCCTGAAAAGATTTTTTTTTTTGTGGTGCAGCTGTTTTCACTCTGTAACAATGCATCAACTACAGCGCTTCATTTTCATTAAGAGACAGGGCACACATCTCTGTAATTAAGACTAGCCACTTAACTTCGTTAGATTTGTTTACCTAGCAGCCACTAATAACAGAATGTAAAGTTAATGAGAGTTTCTCTTCTCTCCGATCTGCCACAGAGCTTTCGATCAGCTCAGAGGTGTAGACTCTAGTCCCAGAGTCACAGGTTCACACTCCAGCACAGTTCTTAACTAATTTATCTCATTCAAGGGTTAATACGAACAATTTAGCACCTCTCCGCAGTGCTTTTAGTGTTAGACATTTCTGTTTAGCAGTATGTAAATTTATATTTATTTCTACTAAATCAATCCATATATACATATGTGAGACGGCCTTAGGGAAGTAATTATTTTACTTGTAAGCTAAAATCAATTTCAAATTAATCACCCGATAACTTTGCTGCAGAAAATCTTATGGTTATTTATAACATGCACTCATGTCAAATATTATTCCACGTGGTGCCCCCTAAATCAACTGATGCGAACATGCAATAAACATTTTCACTCCCTGATTGACATTTGAAAACTAAACAGTGATAAAAATAAAAAAGAAAAACTCCTTGCTGTTGAAGACAGGAGTACTGTACTGTACTCAATATTAAATAACATGCACAAAGAAACAACTGATAGACTCAGCTGCACATGCTAAATGAGTACAGATTAATTAAAAGGAACTGGAAAAGCAACATTATGAGAAAAATTAACCAGTCACAGGTGTTCAATAAGTGGGAACACAAAGGCTCAGTAATTTTGGGACAGCAGTTCATATCCTCTAAACTGATTCAATCCATGAAAAGATCCTGGGTCTAATTTACTTATTACTACAGCCAATTTCTTACCAATTCAAAAACCATTGCTGCCTGAATACAATTCTGCCAAGAGTGAAATATAAAAGTCACAATTTAAGAGAAAACCTCTACAGTATGATACATCACCAAACACGGCATTATTTCAAAACGTTGAACATTAAAATGCTGCATTTAGCTGCCTATAAGCATTTTCTGGAATACAGTACATGCTGGCATCTATACGTGTCCTCATTCATTATCCATTTTATTTTTTAAAACAAAAAAATAAAAGGCAATATATTCCATCAAATTCCAAAAAGAGAAACTGCCATTTCACTTGAGCAAAGAAGTAGCTTCAAGAATCTGTAAGATAATTCCATTCAAAGCACAACTGTATCTTAGTTACTGAGAAACTGATACTTAAGTGACAATTCAAATGAGTGCACATGTGTGTTCTCCCTCCCCTCTAATGAATAAAGATGCTGAGATGCATTTAAAACTGAAAATTAGAAGCAATGGCATCTCTTGTAGTTTGTGTCTCAGTATCTGAATCTATGAAATGGATATCAAGCTTCATGCAGTCTGTGTAAAGACCAGGAGTGCAACTGTAGATGCACATTTATCTTTGTCCACCACCTTACTAAGGAAAGGTCAGAATCAGCGGGGCAAAAGAATTATAAACCCTTCGAAATGAAATTGGAACATTTTGATGTTTCTTTTATCTTTATGACTTAAAGTTTTACAGTTTTTTTTACTATTATCACCAACCTACAGTGCTTGTGTGTTGCCTAGCAACCACATAAATCAGGAGAACATGCTGGAATTCGGGTACAAATATAATTGACTCCTACTCAAAGGGTCTGTACTGTTTTCTGACAGAGGGTCCCATTATTATCCACCGCTCTAGCTTTTGTGAATTAATAGCGGCAGCATGTGTGGTTAAATTAGCTTTCAAATTCAGAAAGAAGAAAAGGGGGAAAGCGTCTATCTAACACTGAGCATGGCTTGTGATCGTCTCTGCAGGGTGCAAGGGTTACTGCTGAACTGCATGATATTTTGTCATTGTGCAAAGAGGTAATTTGTGCTCATCACCCAGGAGAACAAGAAATAGCTCCAATGTCTCATGTAACACTCGTAGAAAAGAATAATAGCATATACAGAATTTAGGGCAACTGTGGCATGTGCAATTAAATTATATTTTCTATATTGTAAGAATTAAGAAGTTGAACATTTCTTCAAAAAATGAATAATTTGGTGTAACATTAGAAATACTACAAATACATACTCAAACCATAAGCTCTTTGTGCTATACCAGTAAATAAAGCATTCTACTAGATTTAAGAAATGATAGCGCTCTGTGTAGTCCCTTTTTTAACCCAAGAATCTAACACAATGACCTAACAATAACCGTCGTCTAACAAGAACTTTACATGGAGAAAACCATAACATCTAAACCATTTTACGCATTAAAAACAAGTAAAAATAGTATGCAAACTCTTAAGTTAAATGTGTACAGTCACAACATGTATTTTTAAACATTTAAAGTCATGCAATTATTGCAATAATTGTTAGTAGGGCCTGATTCAAGGTAAGCATCAGAGTGCAAAGTAAAAGATGTGGAACTGTAAAGCAAAATATGAATGAACTACCACCTATCACCAAGAAAATATGTCTAGTTTTCTGGCTAATTTTACTTTGCACTATAAAAGTATACAAATACAAGGCATCAGACTGATAGAATGAGCAACCCCTCATTCTCTGCTCTGTTTATAAGTTGATTTTGAACTTAACAGAAAAAACAGAGGTGACAAGATTAATGTCGGTATCTAGTAGCATACTAGGTATTCACATTACCACAAAGGTAAATTGCAAAGAAAAGATAAGAGGAGGCTCTACAGCTAGTTCCTTGCCTGTGGTAAAAGGATTTAACTGTTGACAATAATGTAATGTATGGCTCAATGGTTCTCAAACTCTCCCATATGACAGCTCATAAAGCTGAGCCCGCATAGTATTTTGTAGTTGATCCTGTAGTTCCACCATGATATACTGAACATCAAAAGAACCTTCACAACATGTATTAGGGAAATGACAATCCCTTTTGTAGCAGGTGCACTGACATTTTATTGAGCAGACATGACATATGTAAATTCATTATGCTGATTAACAGGGCTGATCAATAGGGGGTCTACTGTGAAAGTCAGAGGCTAGCAGCGTGTGAGGTTATCACTGGAACCAATACAAGCTGTACATCTGCGACACAAGCTTTGCACCAGGTTGCAAAAGCTGTCTTGTAGGATTCTGCCCCCATTCCTTTCACAGAAGCATTCATCCATTTTCTAACTGCTTCATCCAATTCAGAACTGTGAGGGAGCCAGGGCCTATCCCAGCGAGCAGTGGGCACAAGGCGGGACACTCCCTGGACGGGACACCTGTCCATCACAGGGCAGACACACACACATTAACACCAGGGCACATTTTTCCAGAAGTCAATTAACCTACCAGTGTGTTTTTGGACTGTGGGAGGAAACTGAAGCAGCTGGAGGAAAACATACAGACTACACATTGACAGCACCCCCGGTCCTGATTTGAACACATTGCGCGAGTGCTGAAAGGCAGCAATGCTAACCACTGCACCATCATGCTACTCCTTACATAGACTGCTCAATTCCTCTATCTTTCTCCTTGGTAACACATACTTGTCAAGTCTGAAGAGCAGAACATCCACAGCACACCTGTCACATTCGCCCCATGCAAGAAGGTCATTACATGAGCTGCACGAGGATGGTGGCAGGCGAGGTCGCAGGACTTGATTAATATAGCACCTTGCAGTCACTTTACTATTGATCACAAGTGGAGTTTTGCAGTGGCTAGAGCTTGGCATCAGCTTTGCCAGACCTACTCAAGGTGTTCCTTCAAAATACCAATGGTACAGAGGCGTTACTCACATAATCAACATGTTATTTTCTTTCAATGTTCTTTCTTGGTTTTCACTGGGCATTAGTCATGAGTTCAATTAAACCTGTTGAATGTTAAGCCGGATCAACTCACTCACTGATGAGGTGATTTAAAGCTCACGCAGAAGTCACGGTAATGACCTCTTAATCAAAAAATAATAAAACATTTTTTTAAAAATCAACATACAATATCTATAAACGAAAATTAGTTTATTTTGATCCCCCATATGCATCATGCAAGCTTTTTACAAGGTGTCTGTTTTATGTTGCACTACTTTTATTTTTGAGGAGATAAGATCCTTGTTATAACACCATAATAGTGGTATTTTTAAACAGCTTTTTTTTAACACATCAACATAGTTACAAGCTTTTCTCACCAGAGAAGACAGGAAACACTACACTCCTTTAAAAGTTTCTGATAAGAAAGGTCAGTAGTAAATACTGTACTGTATATCTGTGAATATCAGGGTTTGCCATCACCAACCCACACAGGATTTAGGTCAATGGAAACATGTTCACTGCCTGTAGAAATGGGTCCTCAGTCAGAGTATGAAAATCATTCTAGAAATGTATTGTTATAAAGTCATCAGACAACTACTGTATTTACCATGATTTGACATTTTAACATTTTGTGTCCTAAAAGCAAACATTTTTTTTTAAATGTACAGTAGAACAGTCTTGATAGTCTGCATTTCAAATTAGAGAACATTATAGTAGTTAGAACAGGCTCTGTTTTAGCCAAATGATTTCAATGATCTCTTAATTTGTAAAAATTAAGATTTGAGACATTTGTTTTACATAACCGTTTATAAATAGTAGATCAGTGTTGTGATTTAATCTTGTCATTGTGTAAGACGTTTTTTTTTATTTCTAGGGACAAACATTTAAGATGAGTAACAAGAGATACAATCTGCCATTTCACAAGACAAAGCCATTTCTACATCATAAAGCAAATGTCTTGATTCTCTTATGGTATGATCAGTTCTTTATTGCCAAGAAAGGAACAAAGCAACGGCTTTTCATTGACAAAATAACCGACACAATATAGAGCTCTGCCAAGACTCTGCCAGGCTTTGGCTATCTCCATATCTTTTAGCAGTAAAGTATTCTTTTAGGAAAGGAATGGAAAAAAGGCAGGGGGGGGGGAGTGTTTATTAAAATTGTGACAAAATAATTATTTGATTTTTATCATATTGGAACTACATTCTGAATTTGAAAGGTCTTGATTGAAATGTTAATTGTTTTCTTAAATATATACATTATTCAATATGCATTCACTTTCTATAACATCAACTTGATGTATACAGTAAATACTTTATTCACACATTTTTTCAGAGCACCCTGAACTGAATCTTCAGTTTGACTGACAATGGACACGGCAATTCATGAATGCTAATTGTTTCCCCCCAGCTACAACGTAAAGCCCACCAGGACAAAAGAGCTGCACTTGAAGAATGGAAGGTTTCAGGCAACTACATTTCACCAGAAATGGAGAAACACGCAGTACTTCCACGTATTCACTTGTTAAATAGGTTAGCAGGGCAGTTTCGAAGGTGTTGCTGACAGTTGTCCAACAGGAAGGTTGTTTTAATCCTGGCAGGTCAAAGGGAGGGGTGAACTGGTCTAGATTTTGCAGCTGACAGGCTTGGAAAGGAAGGCCCTGCTGGGGCTAGCAAGCCTACTAAGAGCCCATCTGTTGAGGGCAGGTGGAGCCCGATGAAGCTGAACCCTATACTTCAGGGTTCAGTAACCTGGTAACATCCACTGAGAGGGTTTATTCAGTAAAGCACAGTGGCTGGCACTCTTCAGGATTTCTTGCTCTAAAAATGACAGGCACCAGCGATTTCAAAACGGCCTAAGATGGGGGCAGGGAGGGGGATCACTTTGGAAAGCGAATTTTAAAAAAACAAATGACAAATGAGTGTTCCTGGAAGTAGAGACCCCCGATCTTACTTTTACTTATGCCCTAATGTGTTCTTCAAAGATCCAGGTAACAGACAAATGTATAATCTCAATTCTGTTTATTCGTTGGTAGATGGAAGTTTAATTGTGCAGAACTAGTTTAGTGATGGATTTTGCCATTTTACATCTGGCCAATGTTAAATTTTAATACCAGCAGTCTAAAATTGACTTTCTGGTAAAATGACTACATCTCTTTAGAAATGAATTGATACATTGAATCATTAATTGCTTTATTAAATAATATGAGGCTGGGGACAATACTGGAGATAATAAATGCTTTGTCAGAGACAACCATTTTCTTTTCTTATTACTCCGTTTTCTCTTTAAAAAGTAGTTTTCCTGTTTTTCCACTTTCCTGAGTAAACAATTCTCCTGATGCATCAAGGTTAAAGGGTTAAAGGAACAGCTGACATTCTAACAAATTGCTATAATTTCTAGAATAATCTAAAACTCTGTTGGGATATACAGTAGCAAAAGCCCAATACCTAACGATAATAAATGTTACCATTACACAGTCAGTGTTCAGTAACAATGGGCATTATTTTAACCAAAAAGTAGCACAATTCATACCTTTTTAAAGATAATAATGAGTGTTAAAATATTTAAAATGAAAAACTTATCCCCAGAGTGGCCATATGGCACTTAAGAGATTCCCTCCAAGGGAGAGTGCACAGGCATTTTGTATTGATTATTCTTAGATAAATGCCTCCTTTGTCATTTACAGGAAAGTTCTGTTTTATGAAATAGATCTCTGAATTTCCATACTAGCTATGCTACACCCCAATTCTCTCTTCTATATAACTAAAGCATCTGAGATTTACTGAGCTTCCCAATGAGAGTTTTGAAAAACAAAACCTTCTATTAATAGTTTAAACCACTTAATCAAAGCCTAAACCGAACCACTTGAAAGCTATAGTGAGTCTCACTAGGGAGCCGGAGTCAAATAACACCAGCCAACAGAATAGTCTCTATTTGTTACGTTTGTTTTTATTTAGCTATCGACTGAAAACTGACCAAAATTGCATTATATACAGATGTAAAGCCTCAATACTTCAATTGCCCCCCTTGGGGATGAATAAAGAAATTTGAATTGAACTATTCTTTATTTGCGTTTTTTAGGATATTTGCCGTTAAATGATTTGCACCTCCACAAAGAAAAAAAATCAATATCTTCTGTGAGCATAATAAAGAAAGGTCTGAACAACCAAATAATGTCTGTACAGCTGTTCACGTGATATGAAACATTCCCTACAGGCTGTTTAATTAAGTTCTATTAACTTACAAACCCGTTATAAAGAACTGAATTGCTTTGGTCCTACAAGCAGGAAGTTTACATATCAAGTATTGATAGATACTACTCAAGACTACTCAATGCTTTAGACAAGGAAAACAAGAATCATGAACAATTTTAACGTTTTTGAAATGTATATTTCACTGTATCTACTTGTGACATTATAATTCAATGTCAAGCTGCAATTCAAAATTCATTACTAAAGCAACTGCGGAGGCTTGTGTGAAGAATTCTGTGTGAAAGGTAAACTCTGCTGCAGTGCACAATTGTGCACAAAGGAAACCTCATCGATCTTGGCAAGCAATAGGCTTAAGGTGGCGTACATCCTGGACAAGATGCCAGTCCATCACAGGGCATACACACCAGGACCAATATCCCAGAAGCAAATTAGCCTCCATGTCTTTGGATTGTGGGAGGAAACCGGAGAACCTGGAGGAAGCCTATGTGAACGTGGGGAAAACATACAAACCCCACGCAGATAGCACCTCAAATCTGAAACTGAATCCAGAGTGAGGTAGTAATGCTAATCACTGTGTCACCCTTTCAGCACAGAACATAGCCAAAGGCTATAAATGTAAAAGTGGTGAGGTATAGGCACAGGTAAAGAAACAAATTCTCCACTGAAAGTCAATTCTACATTATTCCTTGTAATAATTATTTTTAATAAAACGTCTAAAGGTAAGAAAACAGAAAACTAAGACAAAAACGCCATATCTTTACAATTCTCTGCTCACAGTTCAAAAGTCTGTTAAAAATCAAAGATCACCCTTCGTTTTCCATTTCAGCCACAATGGTTTTTACACATCTCATGAGAGAGGTAACGAATAATAAGACTTCAGTCGCATCACAATTAAGATGTAGCCAAGTGTGTGATCCAAACTTTTATATCAGAAATCAGAGAGTACAGAAATGGCTACCTCAGTATCAGGTCAGTTGTGGACATGGTCTGAATTACTTTTTTTTTGGCAGAATGTAGTCAAATCCACGTTATGTTAAGCATTTCAACAAGGGGAAACATTTAAATACTAAATAGCAGAAGCACCAATATTGGGCCTTGAGGAAGACTAGTCCTAACCTCAGGACTAAAACCACCAAAATAAACAATGTCATCGGCAAAGCTTACAATCAAGTCACACAAAAAAAAACAGTAGAATGTCACTTTTCTTTTAAATCAATTGCGGGACAGAAATGTAAAATGTAAATGTAAAAGAAACACAACACCAAAATCAGATGCTATAAGATGATAACTAGCAACATTAAAAAGAGTACTGTTAGTGCTATGTAATCTATTAAAGCCAGACTGAACAATTCAATCTCTCTATGAATACTTTTTAGCTATACTGCAACAGCCTATTCTAAAAACTTTTCTAGAAAGGGCCATTTAGATATGAGCTGAAAAACATCATATAAAACAATTTACAGTGTTAGGCACTGATAATAACGGAGACAATTTTAAAAGCCAGCAGCACAATGGTAGAGCTCAGGGAGTCATTTATTGTGTTAAGCACCAATGGTGAAAGACTAGGGGGAAACAAGGGTGAAATAAAACCAAGGGAATGGGATCTAACAAACAGGAAGATGGTTTCATGTGCGATACCAATTCAGTAAGACATGCAGAAGTATGGGGGTCTTATGTTAGAGAGCTGAGAACTACCAAAAACCGACATACAAGGAGGCAGTGCTGCAGTGAATTCGGAGAAGGCTGCAGCAACTCGTTAGTGGTGGAATCAGGACTTTATGGATTACTCTCAATTAAATTTAGTTTTTTTGTTCAAGCAAGTATTCCTTTCTATGACTAAGGACTTACACTCATACCAGAAATGGAAGCATCAGATGGAGCAAAACTGATCAGTGTGCCAAGAAACATGGTAACTACAGCAGACAGACCAAGACTTAATAGGGCCCAAAGAATCAAGTGTGTGTTTTATCTATTACAAACTGCACCTTTATCTACCAAAGTATCAGAGACAGAAAAGTAAGAAAGGGAAGATACAGCAGAATTAGCAAGCCTAATGCATTTCAGACAGCAAAGCTAATTCTTTGTACCAGAAAAATTCAAATTATCAAGACAACCCACAAACAGACATGACCAGATAAGAAGAATGTAGAAATTTCAACAAACAAGCTGGTTAAACTGGGATTACAGCAGAGCAGCAATCGCATTCTTTGTAAGCACAAGTATCTAAGAAAGGAAAAAAAGTGGTCAAATACAGCTGAATACAGAAAGATGTAGTTATTGATACACATGCTGATACTGGCTATGCACTGATGACTGGTGGCAGAAAAGAAAACCAAAATTATTTTATCCTGTGCAGAGATGGATCTTCCAAAGTAATTAATTCCTTAAAACTCTGTCTGGTTTTGCTGGGATCGTGACCTATTTAATCCCACTTTTATCTCTGTAGGCCAGCAAACGAGATCCCGACTGCTTAACTCTCAACTCCTCCTGTATCTGCCAGGCCCCTCTACCACAGTCACAGCTGGGGTTGAGCACATAAATTATGGATTGCTTAGGATACAAAAATAACTAAACCGAGCACTTCAGAGCAAATAGTTCGATGCTCCTGAGAGGAGCAGAGGGGAAAGCAGTGAAGGGAGCTGTCAACCACAACTGTAGCCATGTCGTTTTAAGAATACATTCAGGAGAGTGTGAAATATTACCTTTCTGATTTAACCCCTTAACGCTTACATGCTTTTAACGAGAAGGCACCGATTTCATAGTGCACACACTCACCCTTTTCCCAACTGTATATTGTAAACATTTACAAAAACTACAAGCACTCCAAGATTAATGAATATCTGGGGGCTGATAGTATTCTAACAACTGTACTTTAGAAAACAAAGGATTTTATCATTCAGAAGCCAGTGAGACAAGTTGTTCAACATTCAAGAAAAGGGTAATACCCATGGACTGGCATTTTATCAACGTAGTGTTCACCCATAAAAAGCATAAAAAACTGAACCAATAAAACTTATTAGAGATGTAAGACCATGGGAACCAGAACTAATCTGGAGTGTCTCCTATATAAAAATAGGATTTGAGATTTAGAAAAGGTACTGTATGTCCTGCTTACTGAACAGCTCATTTGAATTCTTTGAAAAAGCAACAATAGTGATGGTAATGTACGATTGGACTGAGAAATGCTTAATATATAGAAGAGAAGTATACAGAAGTGTCAAAAACCGGTGAATGCACAAACGGAGGTGAGGTAATTAGAGTAGTACCACAGGGATCTGTACTAGGACCATGACTCTTCCTAATTTATATCAAGAACTTAGATTCTGATACAGTTAGTGAACTAGTAAAATTTGCAGACTAAATAAGGAGAATAGGTAAACAAGAAGAAAACGAAATTCCCAAAAATGAATATTTATAAAAAATGTCAAATTCAAGCCTGGGCAAACATCATGCAGATATTGAATTCAGGCAAGTGCTAGGTGTTACAGTACGTGTAACGTGCGTGCAGGTTTAAAAAATAAATGCAAAATAGATGCAAAGAGCAAAATGGGAAATGCTGAGTTTCTAGAGGTTGCTTTTGAAAAAGACTTAGGCATTTATGTTGACCTGTTTACATGTTTTAGACACAGTGGGAAAACCAATAAGAAAAAAAATGTAAGAATATTTAGTTAAAGGTTTTAAAGAGGATATGTTTGAACTGTACTATGTTCTAGTAAGAGCTCATTTAGAATACGGTCTAAAATTATCCTGTTACAAAAATGATATTTCTGCTCTGAAATCAGTGCAGAGAAAGAGCAATTAGAATTCCCAATTGAAGCTGACAAACACTTCCTTTCTGTTTTGTGGCAGGTACACTGGTATTTTATTGAACAGGCCTTACAAAGGTAAATTAATTATGCTGATTAACATTTGTCATCTAGTCTAATCATTTGTCATTGTCATTTGTCATCTAGTGTGAAAGTCACAAGCTAATAACAGGAGTGGCCTCTAAAAGAAGATATTGTACAGGATGCACTGTATGTAATGCATGTTTTGAGGTTGTGTCCACTTCTTATTGAGCCTGGACAAGCATGTGTATGTTTTCTGGCCTCTGAGCCCTAAATGCCACAAGTTGTCCCAGCTCATCCCAACTCTGGTAAGAAGGGCAACCAAAGCACAACTGTTGCCTTTGCATCTTTCAAGAAAGTGATTATATGTCTTGTTCTGCTGGAATATTGCATGTCAAGATAAGCCCACAGGTAGAGCAAGAAGTGCTCAATCAATACAATGTCATGGCATCAGGTTACCAGTCATTATAGGTGGTGTTGTTTTGTGACAAAACACTCCTGGACAGAGTTCTAAGACCTCTTCATCAATCTATCCAAGGTCCTAGAGGTCTCCAGAGTTGTGGCCTATCATTTATGGAATGTGTTTAGCAGTAACATCATGACAGAGGAGAAATGTCTGTCTCTGAACACCCCAGACTGAGTCTGGGCTGCCTTAGTCCAGCCTCCACCATATTAATAGTCCTACAACAGTGCCATTTTGTATCCTTACAAGTACCCTAACAAACTTTTGTGCAGACCGACAAGATTACAACTGCAGTAAACACAGCATACTCTACAATCAAGACAGTACCCTTGCCGTCAAATGTAACATTTCCACTGTTGAGGTTTAAGCAGAAAGTGTATATATTTGTAAATGTGTGTATTAATGTGTTAGATGGAACATATACTGTAGCAGTCTGTGTGATGCTATCTACAAAACCGCCTGCTCTGCAATTTCAAAAAGCTACCAACCCATCTACATCTCATGCCCGGACGATAGAGTACAGCTCTTCTACAAGCATAGGAACCATCAGGACAGCCAAAGATAGCAGATCATCTTATTGAGTCCCTAAATGGAGACAATTTTATTTAGAAAATTCAAAAAAACAGTTAGTATCGATGTTTTGGGGTTTGGTCTTGAGGAGACAGCACAACAGGGAGTCAAAACCATGCCTAAGGTCAAGGGTTTCTCAAAGGAGTAATAGCTGGACACTCACCACCCTGTTTCTTGAGCACTTGGTACCAGAGCCCCATCTAGAGGTGAAGAGGGGACCTATTCACACCAGTATCCCCATAACATAAACCAAATGTACAGTATGAATAAGCTTCCTAATTCAGGTTTTAGAAAAAGAGAAAGAATGATTAAAAACATCCAAATAAGGATATGTACAGTTTAATGGTAAATGTTATTGAAATGTAATTATGCAAAAATGTTTTAACTACTGTGTGCCTATAATGGTCTGTGAAAAGAGGAGGGGTTTTCATGGTGAGTTTTATAACATCTGAGCCACATGGAAGAGGCTCCCTCAGGAAAGCACAAAAATGGAACATAATAGAAAGAAAAAGAGGAACCATTTTCTTGTGCTTCGCCAGCCTCCATTTTCAACAAGTTAAAACCCTTTCTCACCTGTGCCCAATCACGTGATATAATGAAGCACATCAGTCACTTGAGTATTTCACTGTCACTCCATACATTCATACAGCCTCGCGGGAGGGCCACTATGCTAACCACAGCACCACCGTGCCATCCACATCACTGCCAGTCGATTAATCAAAATGCCCAAACATTTTAATGCGATTTAATTAGAGCTTCTATTGACGCTCAGGATATAATGTACAAAATTGAACTGAACAAGCAAGGGCATGCTGACAGATTAGAGAAATTTAAAATGTTAGTAAACAAAGTTAACCATTAATAATATACCCTGAGGTTTAATCATTTACTGGAGCAAGATACGCATGATAAGCTTTAAAAAAAAAATCAAGCTATTTTTTTTACCTTTGCATTGCAACCAAAAAAGAATTGCATTATGAACTTGAAAAAACACTGAAATCATCATAAATGTAATCTTATTATTAATTACAATTACAAAGCATGATCTATATAGGCAATTAGTTAATTGCCTTCTTTAAACAAAAAGATCTCATTTCCTACTTCACCATCATAAAGACTCCATACTGTAGAGTAAATTGCTCTTAACATAAAAGACTGAAACAAAAAGGAAAGAGGCCTTTATTTAAAAAAATAATTGTATTTAATAACTTTAATAACTACTACTGAATAAGAAATATATGTTATATAGGAAAAAACAATTAAATATTGATTATTATAGCCACTAGAAATATTAACCATGGTTCTGAATCCTCCAGAAGTATAATGCAATGACATGAAAAGTTCACATAAGCTTTTGCAGTAACTGTGTCAAAAAATTCCCCTAGGAGACCATTTATTCATGTAAGGTTTGATGCTTTCCAGCCATTACAATGGAATGTGTTGGACAGGGGACCTTCTATGAACTTCCAGAGCAGGTTATTTTTTATAGCAGGCTAGCTGATATTAACCTCAGTGGACTGGAATTTTGTACTTGCAATCTACCTTATATTTTAACACTCTTCAAGAAGGCAAATTCAGTCATTTCAAAGTGGAGTGGATTCTACTGAGAAATTAGTGACTGCCACCCCTTGGTACACAAAACAAAACGACAGGAGCTCTTCTGCTTCAAATGAGGGCAGACAGGCCAGAAAATAAACAAGGTTCTCAATCTAGAGAAGAAATCTTCAATTTCTTGTCTAGCTAATGGTTTTGCTTTGAGTGCGATAAGAAAGGATTAAGGATTCATTGTTGAAATAGACAAAGGGCTGAGGATTTAGGTATCAAGGCTAGATACCCTGTTCTGAAAGGCTTTTAAATCTAGTTCTCCATGTTTATAAAACAATACTAATAGTATTACAACACAGTTAAAATTAAATTAGGCAACAGTGATATAGGGTATTTCTCATTCACCTTAACAAGTAACAAATAAAAATATGAATCTCCCTTTTAGCAAAAACATTTCAACATTTTTTGGCACTCGCTCACTTCAAGGTCTAAAATCAGAACTTCTAATGGTCAATCAAACAAAACAATATTTAATACAAAATGCCTCCTTTGTTTTATAAAGCTCCCTTTTGACAGCCTGATAAAATCAAGCTCTTTCCAGCAATGGAAGCAAACCTAATTAGTATATCCATTGGCTTTACAAGATGGATGAGGCTCCCTGCGCAACAGCATTGAGGGTTGCAGGTAGCTCTTAAGGGAATGGGAGGTAAAATGTCAGCGAATAATCAATGGCAACTGTCATGTTGCCGGCAGAAGCAACTCAGCATAAATTGGGTACCAACTCAATATCACCTCTTTTCAATAGAACACTTGCTTCGGCTGATATCTGCTTAATTACAGCTAAATGAGTGAGGTCAGAATTAAAGGCCCAGCTGAGACTATTATATATTAACATTATTGCTGCAGCTTGGGCCTTTATGTATATGTTTGACATACGAAGACTTCAGCACTGCCCCTCAATCTACATTTTGTCTCAAAGCACTTGTTACTGGAGCCAAGCTTTCAAGTTTCTGGTTCCCGCCACTTGCTTGAAATGGTACTGCCAAACAAAAAGTCATTCCAACACAACTGGCACCACCGCCAGTAGGTCTTTGCCTTCTCAGACGTTTAACAACAGCATGCCTACAGAACGCTACCAACAACAATAAAAAAGTGTCTAATAATGTCATTAATTACTTAGAATTGAAAAATAATGGATTGTGCGATTTTTCTTCTTATTGAGCATTTTCCAAAGATTACCAAATTGTCTGCATATCAGATTTTTAAAAAATGTTTAATTAGTATAATATTTTCTCAGAAAATACATTTTTAAAGCACCTGTGTTTTACAACACACTTGTCTTCTGATAATATAATCTGAGGTAATGATGCAGATTTATTGAAAAAAGATTAACAAACAGAAATTCTTAAGGTGTATAACCCTGCAATTCAGTTAGCCAGTGGTACAGAGATCAACTTTAGGACCTTTGTTTTTCCTGATTTATTATCCATGACTTAGACAATTAGAAAATTAAACTTGAACATCATACAGAAATGTGGGAGTGAGTAAGTGGGGCAAACACAAACACCAGAAGGGGGGGGCGTGGCTATGCACGGAGAGGAAAAGGACGTTCCTCGAAAAGCATCACCAGACACAGGCTCACCCAGGGCGTAATACACTGGGGTAAACACTTTAATTCTTATCAATGTAGGAAATCTTTACATGATAACAAGTAGTCAGGACCTAGGTTTAACATGGGAAAGGACAATCCTGGTCCTGGTGGGCAAGGTGCATCTGCAGGTTTTCATTCCAATTCAGCTCTTAATGAACTAAATTTAAAAATAAATTCCTTACACTTAGAGCACTTTTCTAGACACGTCACTTAAAAATGCTTTACGGGCAATGGGAACACCTCTTCATCACCACCAATGTGCAGCACCAACCTGAATGATATAACAGCAGCCAAAGTGCTCCAGTATGCCTACCACACATCAGCTACAGTATAAGCGGGGAGGAGAACAGAGCGATGAAAACGATTAATAGATGGAGATTATTAAGAGGCCATGATTAGTAAATACTATTGGGAAATTTGTCCAGGACTGCCCTACTCTTTCCGAGAAACACCCCGGGTTTTTTTAATGGCGACAGAGCCACCGAGAGTCAAGACTTCGGTTATACTGTACGTCTCAACCAAAGGACAGCACCTTTTTACAGTATAGTGTCCCCATCACTATACAGACCGCAGGGTAACTGCTTCCTACTGGTCCTACTGGTCCCTCTTCCAGCAGCAATTTGAGCTTTTCCAGCTCTCTCACCTAGGTACTAGCCAGGCTCATACCTGCTTAGCTTCAGTGGGTTGCCCTTTGAGAGTTCCAGGGTGATATAGCTGCTGGCTGCAACTATAATTTAATAACTACTCCCAGATCTTCAAGGGCTGGTACCTTGAAGATATGTAGAAAAAAAAAACAGACAAACCGACTCTATTGGACCAGAATTGCCCTTCTCCAGTTTAACATGGCATCTGAATGACAATGGCTCTTACAGCACAAAGTGCCCAGTTCTCATACTGATTTTGGAAATACTAGTCCTCAGGGAAGAATGGCATCAACAGTACTAATTACTTGAAAGTAGTTAAGGTGGGTAGCTGTGTCAGCATGCGTAGGCTGCAAAGGAACAAGTAATATGTTTAGTCCATGCTGAAAAGAGAAGAAAGAAAACAACTTTCAACAACACACCTGAAGAAGGCTCCACAGCTGAAAGTTGTGCTTTCATGACCTTTAATTACTTGAAAGGCTGTTAAGCCTTTCAAAACAGATTATCAGTATGTTTTCATACTGCATGTGCATATACAGTATGTACCACTAGGAGCTAATGTGTTTAAAACAAAGCAAAATTCTCTCAAATCTGCAATACAACAATCTACCTCTAAAATACAGAATCTACGTTTCTTATAATAATGACTTGAAAAGCCTAAAAATGTTACCAAAGTTCAAAACTGGCCTAGCGAAGCAGCTGAAGATCGGTGAAGACGGTAGTCACCAACTTGAAAACATGAGACCTAAAAATGTTTTTTTCCCCAAACTAAGTATAGGTACTGCATGAATGGAAACAGACAGACAATAATGGCTTTTATTTGCCTCAGCATCAGGACAATTTACATCCTGATGGAAAGAAAAGGGGAGCAAAATCAAAGGAAAAGACACCAGCATCAACAGACAAATTACCAATCTTCTGAATTGCCTTATAAAGTCAGTTTAAATTATTTGAAAGAGATGCAGCCTTTCCTTTTCTCACAGACAACATAACAGCCCTGAAATCAATACCACTGCAGACCCATAACAGCACAAAAGGAGTAATTTAGACTTTGTATTGGTATGTTAGCACTGCTGCACAGTCAAACAGCATACTTGTTCTGCTCATACCCATTTAAAGGCAAAGAGAAGTTTTTCTTCTTTCTCTGCAAGCGATTTGAGTTTATTGCGGAACGGTAGTCTCAACTCATTTTGCACACTTGGAATAGTGTGTGAGCTCACCAGGTTCTTGCTTATATAGAGCGAATGAATGCAGTTCTGTGAGAAACTGGGTAGATAAGGCGGTTTGGTCGCCAGAACCAAATTGTGCTTGCTTTCCTACACCGCACACAACAGCTCATGAAGGTGAAAACTCCACTTTCAAAAAGTCTGTCAATTTATAGGTATTCACAAAAGAAAAGAAAAATAACTGCATTCCACAACTTTCACAATGGTATTCGTGTCATGCTAGGTACAAATGGATCATTTTCCCGACTGCCAGATTTCAGTTCACTCCCATTGCCTGGTTAGGAAGTATGTCCTTCATTTTATTTTGCTATTTCAGGACAGCACAAGTCGGGCTACACATGTTCGACAAGGATACTCTCAGGGGGAACAACTAGATTTGTTTTGGTCAAATTCGCAGAGTGAGCTGGGATAACGCAGGTCATGAAACCCTTCCATGCATGGTATCTAAACTCTATGCTGTCAACCTACCAAAATGCAAAGCCCTCACCAGGACTTGAGCCCAGGATGGACAGGGCCCTTGCCTTCCTAGAAAATCAAAACAGGTTTGATAGGCACATCATCGAGGACCATGACAGCACAAACACAGACACTCCACACATACAGTAGGTAAAATGCCAGCCAATTGACTGTTAAAAATGGCACAGAAAACACTCTCTTCCAACTCACAGTTACAATATGAGTCATGAATACAGTCAATTTTCACTGGTCTCACAAGATTGAATGTCATTACTGTCATGTTTGAAAGGGCAGTTACACAAGTCTAGAATTAGGAGTAGGTTATATATATACACACACATCCATGTAACGGGTACAATATTAAATTGTTCAAACCAATGCCCTTTAGATATTGCTATATAAATTGGGAAAATTAAAAAATACATAAAATAGCCTAAAATGTGATGAAAATGTGCTGTAAACACCAAAATGAGTTTGCCGAGTTTACAGGCGTTTATTATGAATTAATGTGAGGCAGGAAGTACTTCATTTGTTTAACATTTCAGAATAATTTCTGTTAGAGTGACATACCTATTTAATGATCAAAAAGGCTTACTTAATGACTCCTGACACTTCGGAAATATTAGCTGCTTTGCACTTTCCACAGTAGTCAGGGACTGACGCCACCATGAAGCTGTAATCACCACTTAATGCAAAAATAACTGCTTGCTAGCTGTACTACATTTCAGTGACCAGTCTCTGAGAAACAAAAGGGCTTTTTTTATTCAAACTAAGACAAACATAAGACTAAAAATGTAATCACTGATGTTTCATAATAAAAGTTGCCATCTGTATGTGCTCTTAGGTGTCCTAAAAGAAAGGATCAAAAGCAGTTTATATACAGTAATATACACATAATTGTACTTAGAAATGTACTGTAGAAAAAAAAACATTCAAAAATAAAATGTAATTTGTTCTGTAGACTGTAGTGTGTTTATACAATGTACACTCTTGTATAATGCAAGATTCATATTGAATTTGTTATTCTTCTTCTTCTTCTTTTCCACAGCCTTAGTCCCAGACTGTCCTGGGGTCAGCTGCTTTGGTTGCTCTTCTCCACTTGTCTCTGTCGAGCACATCTTCCTCACTCACTTCACATACCTCCATATCTTTTCTCACACAATCTATCCATCTCTTTCTAGGCCTGCCTCTTCCCCTGTTACCTTCCACCTCAAATTCCATTACCCTCTTTGTTACTTCCTCAACGTCCCTCCTCATGATATGTCCATACCACCATAAACTCGCCTCTCGCATCTTCTCAACCACATCCACCACCCTACATCGTCTACTGATTTCTTCATTTCTGATCTTATCCTTCATTGAAATCTGCAGAATCCATCTCAACATCCTCATTTCAGTTCTTCTCATCAAGTTATCTTCCCTCTTTCCAACTGCCAAGCATTCAGCTCCATATAGTAGTACAGGTCTAATCACAGTCTTGTACATTTTGCACTTTAACTTTCTAGGAATTTTCCTGTCACAGATTATTCCAGTTATTTCTCTCCACTTGTTCCATCCAGTTTTCACTCTTTGTTTTACTGCCTCCAGTGTTTCTCCTCCCTTTACCAGTTTTGATCCAAGGTATTTAAAGCCATCAACCTGTTTCAGTTTTCCTCCATTTGTCTCCTCAACATTGGTCATAGTATCTCCTCTTCTCTCCATTACCATTATTTCAGATTTTTCTGCATTCATTTTCAGTCCACCCTTTTCCAGACTCCTCTGCCATTTGAACACTTTCTCCTGTAGTTCTACTTCTGAATCTGCCATCAGTGCCACATCATCAGCAAAGATGAGTTCCCAAGGCACTTCTCTTCTTACATCCTCTGTCTGTGTGTCAATAATGTTTATAAAAAGGAAAGGATTTAGTGCTGATCCTTGGTGCACTCCAACTGTGATTTCAAACTCTTTTGTCTCTCCCTGTTGTGTGATCACCTTCGTAGTTGCATCTCTATAGGTTGCTTGAACTAACTTTACCATACTTTCTAGTACTCCTTTCTTCCTCAAGCACCAATACACCACCTCTCTGGGCACACGGTCATATGCCTTCTCCAAGTCCAGAAAGGCCACATACAGCTTTTTCCCTTTCTCTAGTGTCTTCTCCTGTAACTGTCTCATCACAAAAATGGCATCTGTTGTGCTTTTCCCCGCTGAGAATCCAAATTGTGAGTTGTGGATCCTGACTATCTTCCTGAGTCTCTTGTCCAGAATTTTTTCCAGGATTTTCAATCCATGTTCCAGAAGTTTTATTCCTCTATAGTTTTTACACTCCATTGGGTCTCCTTTCTCCTTGTAGATGGTAACCATACTGCTTTTTGTCCATTCTTCTGGAATTCTCTCTTCCTTTGCAATATTGTTTAGCAATCTCGTCAGCCACTGAATCCCCTCTTCATCAAGGTTCTTGAAGTGTTCTGCTGCTATTCCTGATGGTCCAGTTGCTTTGCCCACTTTCATCTCTTTGATAGCTTCTGTCACTTCCTTTACTGAAATTTCTTGGATTGGTCCACACACTACTTCTGCCTCCACTAGGTTCTCCCTCTCATTTTCTACATTTAACAGATTTTTGAAGTACTCCAGCCATCTTTGCTTGATCTGTTCTTCTTTAATCAAGACTCTGCCTTCTCCATCTTTGAGTACTGCCACCCAGATAATATCTTTTTTCTGTCTCGCTCTATGTTTAGCAATCTTGTAAATTTGGTCCTCTCCTTCCTTTGTTATGTTTAGCAATCTTGTAGATTTGGTCCTCTCCTTCCTTTGTTTCAAGTTTCTCATACCATTCTTTCCAGGCTCTTTCCTTTGCTCTTGCTACACTTCTTTTCACTACCTTCTTTAGTCTCTTATATTCTTGTAATTCTCCAGTGCCATCTTTCAGTACCTTGTATGCTTTTTTCTTTTCCTTCAGTGTTTCCTGAACTTCCATATCCCACCACCATTTTCCCTCGGTCTGCCTCCTCTTATCTTTCCACAAACCCTGGTAGCAGCCTCTTCTAGGATGTGGCTCATCTCAGTCCACTCTTCTTCAACTGAAGGCTCCTCTGTTTCCTCTGTGTTGTTTTTCATTTCTCTCACCAGCCTGTTGAAATCTACTTTGTTTTCTCTCAGTTTCCAAACTTTTGTTCGTGCTGGGTGTTTTCTCTGCTTTATTCTTCGCTCCTTCAATATTGTGATGTCCATCACCAGTAGCCTGTGTTGTCTGGTAACAGCCTCATAGGGCAGGACTTCTTGGACTTTCACTCTATCAGTTCTTCTCACTAATATGTAGTCTATCTGGGTATCATGGCCTCCACTCCTGTATGTCACCTTTTGCTCATAATTCTTTGTGAACCCTTTGTTCACTGCAAACAATTCAAGAGCTTGGAGTGTTTCTAGTAGCCTTCCTCCTTCTTCATTTCTCTCTCCTAGCCCTCTCTGACCATGTTCATCTGGATAATCTGGGCATTTCTCTCCTAAATGTGCATTGAAGTCTCCTCCAATTACCACCATTTAATTTCCTGGGATTCTGCTAACCACTTCTTCGAGATCTTCCAAGAAGCTATCCTTTTCCTCCTGTGATCTTCCTACCTGTGATGCATATACAGAGATGATATTCCACAACCCGCTCTCAAAAGCCACCTGCACATTGATACTCCTGTCTGAGTGTCTAACCACCCTCACTATCTTGTCTGCTAGGTCTTTGCACACTATCACACCCACTCCATTCATTTTTGTACTCTTTCCAGCGTATAGAATCTTGTATCCCTCTCCTAGGTGTCTTGAGCTGTTTCCTTTCCACTTGGTTTCTTGCACACACAAGATCTCCACTTTTCTCCTTGCCATAGTTTCAACCAATTCTCTCCCTCTCCCTGTCATGGTACCAACATTCCAACTCCCCACTCTCATTGACTTAACATTCCTTCCAGGCCCCTTCACCTTGTTTCTTTTCTGTAGCCCCCACTCTACAGTTTTCCCCACAGTAGCATAATTTCCATTAGTACCCTGTTGGGACACAGCACTAATGGCGGCCGTTGTTAACCCGGGCCCCGACCGATCCGGTATGTGCTTTGTGTTATTGTATTGCATTTATTCAATCTCTAAATGCATACTGTATACATTTAGAATATATCAAGATATAATATGTATCATCATCACTCGCTCATGCCAAAAGCATTGTTCCTCTATTTTTTCATTTTTTTATATTTTAATGTGGTATAAAAAAACCAAAGACCACAAAAATTAATGAAGGAAATGGAAAAATACCAAGCCACTCAGAAGAGACCGACTTTTCAAGTTTGTAATAAAAGTGAGTCCCTCCAAAGTCAGTGCTTTATTTACTGATGCAAAGTGCACACTGGGGATTATGTCAAGGAAAATAACATAGCATATGGAATATAAAGTTAACCTACTTTTTTACACTCAATACTCCTTGGGAAAAAAAAGTATTTTCAGAATTTATGAGGCAGATTCTATGAATTCGCTTTACCCTTTCAAGCCAATAGACAGATTTGGCAAGTCTACAGAGGAAAAAAAAATCTAAGAGTATCTCTTTCTTTGGAAAGCAAAATGCAACAACTTTAACTTTGTGGTAAAAAATCATATGACTTTGCTACTATATAGTATTTATACTGTACAGGGTTATTAGTATAAACAAATCCATTTCAGGTTTAATCATTAATATAGTATTTAGAATTTGAAATTCAAATTTGATAAAAAAAATATTAACTGCATTGACATTATCACAGAACTATTTAGAGTACTTCTAGTAAGTAAGACTTTTAAAAAGGTAAAGAGGCACATTAAGAACCCAATTTGTCTCCGAAATTAAGTTAAATTTCATTTTAGTACAGGTTTTACGGCTATACCCCATTACGCAGGTGCCTGAGAAGCTTAACTATCTGGTAATGGAGCCGGGCACACCCCATAAATCTATTTTTGGGGAGCAATGATCGCTGCTCATTCAGGGACTTTTAAAGCTTCACTGTTCTTTGATGTTAAGTCTATCTGCATGACTCTGGGAATCTCAAAATGCTAGACTGCAGGGGCTTTGGGAGCTGTCAATAGGTTAGTTGTCATGGATGATACAACAGGGATAGACAACTGAGAAGGGGCCTGCTCAACAGTCAGCTGCCAAGGACGCCTGCACCACAGAAGTCTCCAGTAAGAGTGTCCCTGGAGTTCAGGTCCTTTTCTGATAGAGGGGGAACGGGAGCTTCCAACAAAACAAAACTGACAACAGGAAGGTCCCTGCATCACTTCCCACTTCCCAAGCAAAGGACCCTGAGTGAGGACGGCAACATAACAAGTTGTCTTTGGAAGGGTCTTCAGCCAAGAGCCTAGTGGACAACCATACATCACTCCAGAGCTCTTGGTGGCCTGTCTGTACTTTACTCTAAATATTATCTTTGGGCTTTCCCGCTGAAGGAGTTCACGATGAGATTTAATGCTGGAATATAAGCCTCACGGCACCCATTGATGAAACCAATTACACTCCAGGATCTTTTATTTATCAGACAAGTCAAATCACTCCAAATTCAATGGGCATTCAAAAGAAAGTCAGCTGGATTTCTTGGCAGCATCCTTAAATTTCTGAAGATCTCACTCAGTCTGAATTATTCACCGTTAGTATTCAATTTTCAGCCTTCTACCTATCCAACAGTCTACAAGAACTATTCACACTATACTGTACATGACATCTTTGATGGTGGCCACCTGTTCCTTTTGTCATCCAGTTCAATCCATCTCGAGTACCTTCACACTGACAACTAGAGAACTTGGATGACAGTCCTGAAGAGGATGCTTGAACAAAGAACTTATACACAACATGCCAGCAAGTCTACTAGAAGACCACTCCTGACTCTCTCCATCTGGGGGGGGGGGGGGACTGGTTAGATTTGACCTGTAATAAGAGTTACCAGTGCTGAAGTTTGGGCAAATAAGAATCATGTTTCACTTAACTTGTGTCCTCCTCACAAATTCATAACTGCCAGGCACAATTGTCTTCGGTTTGGGGATTTAATTGCAGCCAAAAATCTATTTTACAAGGTGAGATGGAGCCTGATACACTCTTAAAACTTACTTGGCTACATTCATTTGCATAAAGTGTACCTCGTGAAAGAGGTAAGGACAGCTCTCACTTTGACAGTGTACAGTAGAACATCGGACAGTGAGTTCAGACAGGGGTCTCTAAAAATGTCTAGCACCCCATTTTCCATATTTTATTTTCTGGTTTCAAAATGTTAAAAGAAACTTTACTTTTGGGGTGCAGAGCATGCATCAGGTATGAAAAAAACTTTTTGTTTTGCCCAATGAAATTCTGTTAACAGTATATTCCTCTTTTATCATGACTATCTAGAACACTTTTAGATTCCAATGTATGAAAAGTACAAAATGTATTTTTTGTACTATTAAAAATTAATCAATTATAGAATTTACAGTATGATGTACTAATGTATGTCAGCATGTATACCTATGAGTATGATATTTACAGGTATTCCCAAAAATTTGCACTGCAATTCTTAACAACCCCAAAGCCCAGTATACAGTAGCTTAAAAAAAACTTGGAAACGCATGCACAAAGTGACTGGGCTGATAACTGTTCTTCTTCACCTAGAATTCTGTAATTTCTCTGCACTGAAAGGGACATTGCCTAATGGTAAAAACAAATAACATTCACATGAACATTTAAGGAGACCAATGGGATCTATAAAATATATGGTTTCCTTTTGTCCAGACCTAGTGGCTATTTGCTGTTATTACCTATACCAATTTCTTTTGGTTTCATTAAACCCTGTATCCTACTTTATCAGGTTTCACCCTACTTGTTATTCAAAGGCAGCACAATGGTTTTATTTATTGCTGTACTAAAGTGCAATTCTGGAGCTCTCTCCAGGCCAGCAGCACGAGATTTACTATTTCTAGTCTTTCACAAACAGGAGAATTATGATTTGGCACCATCTCCTCGGAGGACTTTTAATGCAACAGGCAAATTAAAAAAACCTTGACCTCATTTCAAACATTACAATGAGAAACTTGTTGTGACTCTCCGTTCTACAATGTTGACTAAAATGCAGTGTTTGTGTCATTTTTTTTCTTTCACCAAGTGCTGTTTGGAGTCTATACTATATTCCTATAAAACAATCTACAGATCACCTAAACAAGCTTTTAATATTTGTTCCTCTGAAACTTTTTTTTTATTTTTATAAGATTAAAAGGTTTTCCCGCAAAACGCATCTCCAGACACAGGGTCTTGTGCAGAGTTTAGTGGAATACCCTAGTCCTGTAGAAGCTGCTGCTTTGGCCAGATGCCTAATCCTACTTAAGTGGAAGCAAGCTGTTCCCCCATCTTCAGTCTGCTGGGCAGTGTGGTTGACATGCACTTTCTCAGACTACAGGCAAACGGCACACCCTTTACACTTATGAAATAATAAGGCCATAAGATCTCCTCCTATCCAAAACATCTTTATTTCCCTTTTAAATTGTATAACCAACACCATCCTCTCTACATATTTTTTTGCTTTGTCATTTTATTTTATCTGAACAATATTTTCAAACATGAAATCATTATATGTACGTGTGGAGGTGGGAAGGAATGAAAAAGAAAAAGTTTTAATTTTTTTTGCGGTGTTCAGTTGCTGTTACCCTTTCTGTATGATGTTCCGAATTCCCCAATAACAAAATAACCTAAGCAATACTGAAGATGAAAATAATGTTCATTTAAAGAAATACTGTGTAACAAGTCTGACGACATTATTCATGTGCTCAATGTTTATTAGTGAGTCTTCAGTGACCTTAAGCAAGTAATATGTCAAATGTGGTTACTTGTTCAAAAAAATCTCTAACAAGCTGATAACACCAAACTTCCCTTTTCTAAATCCATGCTGTTTCCTAGAATATTATTTCCCTATATGTGAACTTGCCAGTTCGTTGGAAAGAAAAGAATAGCCAGTGAGTTAACCAACACTTTTAAGGTGTGGCATCACAAATTGGTGATTGGCTGAGATGTTATCAAAAACAGTTCTAGTACTGACCCTGCAGATCTTCCTTTGGGTGATGATGACCTTGGTCTTGAGAAGAAACAGACTATAGACCAGATGGAGTCCATCAGTGCTATATATCAGTAGATGGTTCAGCATGGATACAGCTTTATGGTTCTCTTATCAGAGGAACTTATTAGCATATTCCTATGTATTTACACACAGAGGCACCAAGATGCTTAGTCAAGGCAACACAAAAATTTAAGTGCTAATAAAGATTTCTAAGAATTCTAAGGATGACGGGCCTTGTCACTACACTTGCCAAAGTACTCAACCCCTTCATTCAATGCAATGATGAATTTTGTAGAATTACAAAAGCAAACATTTTTAAATTAAAATAAAAAACGTGAATGCTCAAACTGAATACTTTCATGGGTAAGTGGTTAGATGTCAGAGCACAAACTGCAAAGAAAAATAATAAACTAAAATTCTGACTGTATAAATAATCACCTCCACTTCGACAGGCAGTTTGTGGACTGACCTTTGGCAGCCATCACAGCTATGAATCTTTTTTGTGACTCATCAGTTTTATACATCAGAAGGATGAAATTCTTTTTCTGCAAAATGTGCGCAAGCTTTGTAAGTTGGTTAGAGAGTGAAAGTTGGTAACTTTTAGGTTTTGCCAATCATTTTCATCAGATTCAAGTTAGAATTTTGACTGAGCCACTGAAGGACGTTCACATTATTCTTGTTATGCCACTCCAATGTACCTCTGACCTTGTGATTGGGTCATTGTCTTGCTGAAAGATTAATTTCTTTCCCAGGTTTAGGTCTTGAGCAATCTGAAGCACGTTTTCCTCTAAGATACTTTGGTCCTTCTATTTTTCCTCTCAATCTTAACAAGCTCCTCGGTCCCTGCCGATAAAAAGTAGACCTATAACATAATACTGCCTGCACCATGCGTGGCAGTAGGGATGGTGAAGCACTGTGTTGAGTTTGTTCACATATTTTTTTAGACCAAAAAGTACCAATGTTATTTTGTCTAACAGAAAAACATTTTGCCCCATACAGTGCAACGTAAATTCTTTATTGTGAACTATATGCGAGATTTGAGATTTTTTTGTCCAGTAATGACTTTTTTCTTGCCAGTCTATTTGGATGTTTTCATACACTTCTCCTGATAAGTATTGAAAGCTACTTGGTCTTGATGGCTGAATCTCTGCTTCAAATTCGCTGACTAAAGAATCTTACACAGAGTATAATTATTCTGAAAATAAAGAGATCCGCTTTCAATGCACATACCAAGAGTCCATTTAATTTGTCAAAATTTGATTATGAACCTGAGCTAATTTAGGTTTACCTCAGAAAAGGGGTGATTGCGTCAGCAATTAACATACATTAGTTTTTTATTTTACTAATTTATTTTCCACTTAATATAAGTGCTTGATTTGAGCATTCGTGTTTTGAGTTAAAGTACTTACTTTAAAAAGTGTATACAGTACATCATTTGTATTTTAAAAAAAAGGAGGCATCACTGGAAGGGGATGAATACTTCTGTAGGTAGCAGGACCAGATGACCCAAAGCAGACCACCTCCATACTTCAGAGAAGAGGTAGCAACATGAGCTTAACATTTCTATACTAATGTCAACCACTGTCCAAAAACTCAATCTGCAATCATCCACCAACATCATGTGGTCCCATTTGACCGCGGAGTCAATTAGATTATATTGGGCAAATTCATATCTTTTTATGTTGCCACAGAATCCAGACTCATGAGATCAACCTCATATTAGTTTTTCAGACATTGCATCCTGGTCATGCCCATGTGTTTTTTAACTTCCTTCGTTATACATTTTCTCAACTCCTCAATCTTCAAACACCCTTGGAGCAAGCTAACTTAACCATGTTTTCAGACCATAAATTTGAGTCAAACTTTCATAAGGATTATTATGGTGTAACAACCCCATTTATTTTCGCTTATGAAAATTATTTGTCTTTCTCCCTGATGTATAATGATATTGAATGGAAACTTTAACAAGCTTCATTTTTAACATTTTTTGGCATGAATACATTTAGCTATCATGTACTTATAAAATTATGCAAGTATTTTAGACAGATGCTATTGCAGGTTTTACAGTTCTTCATGTTAGAATTTATACAACAAAACTGAATGCATACTTGCATTTTCATTTTGTCAAAGCAGCTGTTACACTATATCAGGGGCAAAAATACATTTAAAGTGTGAATATGACAGACATGTCAAATTTAGTACATATACAGTAGGAAACTGGTATTTTTGTTTATATGTGAGGTTAAAATACATCATAATTAAGGCTTCTGTACTTCATTTTTTATTTTTGATCACACAGTGGTAATCTTGATAATTACCATGAGCTGATTTGTTTAGAAACTTAAAAATATACAAATTCCATCAGTATGAAATATTGTTGGTTCGTGTTATGCTCACATCTTGATTGAGCTGTTCATTCTTTCTTCTTTGTAACTGGAATGTGATTGACAGGTGACAGATTGCTCTTTATCAAATCTGTTTACCTTCCATTTCATTCTTTCAGTGATTATTCTATCAGGATAAAAAAGGGTGTTTAAAAAACTGACCAACACATTATCATAAAAAAATGTTGACATGTCACTATTAAAAATCCCTCTGCTCTATGTGGTCTGAAAGACAAAAAAAAATGCTTAAGATTCTAATTTTTTGTCAAATTTAATTAAATGCAGGGGGAGGTGTATATTTTTAGGAACTGGGCATAGAAAATGCTTCAAAAAGAGTAATTACAGTTTACAGGGAGGTGTGTAGCTTGAAAAAAAAAACAAGCCCTAATTATAACCCTTTAACTGAGTTATGGACAATGAATCTTTCATGAGTTGTAATGCTCTAACTGAAAAAAACTGAAATCTAGAAGAGACATTATCTGCAGGATATATAGGAGACGTTTTTTAAAATAAGAATAATAACCCAAAGCATAAAATGCACTGAAGTGGTGCAGTATTATGCCAAATACTCTTGGGCTGTTATGGAGGTTGGCTGCATAAAACAGCAGATTGACTAAGTACTTTAAGCATTAAATATGGGTTTCTAGAGGGCTTTGCCAACAAACACTACTTACTTGTTAACTCTGCATGCAGATCACGTTGGAGCACTTCTTGTAAAAGAAAGGTGAAATGTCTGCTGCACAATCTGTACTTATTTGCTCATACATCACATTCACAGTCATTACAGTGTCTAGTGAGCAGGAAGGGCCACATCACGTCACAATTCGTGGGAATGCGAATTTCCCACAACATGGCAACTTACAGTACATTGTCAAAACAATTTTATGCTTAGACTAAAAATGTGTTTATATTCTCAATGAATTAATATTGTTACTGAGAATTACTAACCGGTCTGGGAAATTGGGACTATAGTTCCCCTTTAACAGGGTCACACACAGAAGTTGCCAGTGCAGACCATATTGTTGTAGCTTGAATGTGAATTAAATACCCAAGCCAACCAAGCTGCAAAAACTGGTACCAGTAGGGCAGTGGTTCTCAAACTATGGTACGCGTACCAGGAGCGCCGCCAGGCGGCATGCCATATGACCTTTGAAATTTGTTGTGTGCACTGAAAAATTGGGACGGGTTTTCATATTTTCTATTTTAATAAAACTAGTTTGTGTCGAATATGTAAGCTTACAGACTACGACACAGCATGTGCGAATACTTGAGAGGACACAAGAGCTACTATGTAATTCTATACCATTGTATAGGAATGCGTGCTACGAACATAAGTGACAAATTCAAAAGACACAGTCACTCGTAGAATTGATATGGCGGATGATGTCAAAAGTACGCGTTAAGATGAGCAGATGCTTTTTACTGCAATTAGATGAGTCTGTAGATGTCTTTGATTTGGCCAATTTGCTCGTGTACGTTAGATACGAGTTTGAGGGTATGTCTCATGAGAACTTTCTGTTCTGTAAGCCACTACCAACAGGAACTAGAGGAGAGCACATATTTCAGCTTCTGAATGAATGTATAGAAGAGAATGGCATCGACTGGATAAAATGCGTCATAGTTTGTACATACGGTGCTTGATAAATGACAAGCTGACACAGCGGTGTAGTTGCACGAATTAGAGGTTGCTCCAGATATGAAGTGGACGCACCGCAGCATCCACCACGAGGCTTTGGCCATCAAGAAAATGCCTGACGATTTAAAATCTGTTGAACTCTGTTGTGAATTGTATCAAGGCTCGAACAATGAATTCACATCTGCTTTGCTCGACTAAACAGGCTCACCCCTCTCACTGAAATGGTGCTTTTTTTATTCTTCATTTTTAATTGTTGTTGTTGCTGTTGTCATTTTGTAAAGCGCTTTGAGAAGCCACCTTTAAAGGCACTGTATCAAATAAAGTTTATTATAATATTTATGACATGTGTATGTGAGTGTGTGCACGCACGCGCGCTTATGTTGGTCATTGAGATCTTCTGGGGTTCCTATAAGAAGATGATTTTGTAAGCGGTACTTGGATGCTTTGATCAGGCGTGGTACCTGGTCCAAAAAGTTTGAGAACCACCGTTCTAGGGGTACGCCTGTCAAATCCATGTACTAGGTTGTGCCAAGTTTGATTTTTTTTAATTAAATTTGAAAGTAATAGCTATTCTGAAAATGCAGAGGTTGTCTTATCAGATGTTGTCCTTCTGACTTGACCACTGATTTTGGTTTTAACTGAAACTTTTAAGGGATGTTCTCTTATATTGTCCACCCATTTTTTGAGATCTTCCCTGTCCTCAACAGCTGTATATTCTTGTTCATTTATTGACATGACCATACCACATCTGCCTTCTTACTTGGATTTTTGTACACTTGTTTACTTTATTATTAGATACCAACTTCGAACATAGTTCCTGGAAGTAAGCCAATTGCAGAGACCAACACTCTCAAGCGGCTCACCCTGCCACCAGGAACCTGTTTTTATCCATCTTTTTGAGCATTCATTCATTTCTGATCTATAGAGGATACATGGGATAACCATCTTTTTATACAGTAGATCTTCATTATGTCACTCTCCCTCCATGATTGTCTTATTTTCATTATCTTCTTTCGTATGGATGACTTTTGTTATGGTTCATTGTCTTAATCCCCTATTGCTTGTAACCTGGCCACCAACACAGGTAAAAACCTTTATCATACTACAGGGCAACATTCAGCTGTATTTTTACTGTCTCTTCTCTTTGCTTGCATTACGCCATGATTTTAGATGTGTTGACGTTCACAACCAGGATGGACATCTTAAATGTATTGTTTATTTAATTTGTGAGCTTCTGCAGGTCTCTGTTACTTTTGGCTATTAAACTGTTAGCAAACTTCAGATTGTCCTGCTTCTCTCTGGAAGATGTTACTCCCCCATCTCGATTCTCAAATGCTGGCTTGAGAATTGCCTCCAGTATAATTAAGATAAGAATCAATGGTACTTCACAACCCCTTCTCATACTAAATTTAATCTTGCCAATGGTTGATTTTTTCTGAATTATGTTACTCTATATTTTTCTATTACTTCTAATTCTAGTACACAGGACAAGGAGATCGTGCGAATTAGATCACACTTGAACCAGGTCGAACAGTAAGGACAAAAATTCATCTGTTTCTGTGCTGACCATCCTTGTTTCAAGTACGTTATCTACTTTCCAAATAAATATCAAAAACATAAACATACCTAAACAATGACACAGGACTAAACAGGCCCCCGCTTCTTCCTAAAAGCCTAAGAGAATCAATAAAGCTGAATAACAGCATTTACATAACTTATTTCATTACACAAAGCCTGCTGCACTCACCAAAAAAGGAAAAGTTAATCCTTTAATTATGAAAATCTCCACACAGTTTGTAAAGCATATCACGTTTAAGGGATTTGTTCCAAAGGTACAGTCTAGCAATATTGTGTCTTTGAGACTGTAGGACTTCAAACACTTTCTCTCGGAAATGTGCGCTATTCCTTATGCACCTTCCATTGCCTTTCAATGAACAAGCATGTTTCTTGGAGTTCCGTTTTCTTCCTTGACCACTTAAACCACAAGATGTTACAATGCCTTTCTTATTTCTACAGGGTAATCTGATGTCAAATGATTTGATACAAAAAACATCAAAATCCTCAATGGCACTGACAACCCTGTAAAGTCTTCAGTAGGAGCCTTGAAACATGAAGTAGAGGTGACAAGTGGAAACTCGCAGTACATTTAAATCTAAGAACGGAAGGCAGTTATTCACAAGGGGTTGTCAGAAGTATGGAACAGGCTACCCAACCATGTTGAAGCCAAAACCCTGGCTTCTTTCAAATAAAATGGCTGGATGAGATCCTCAGATCTTTATCTAAAGGGCTGGATGGCCTCCTGTGGGTTTGTAACCTTCCTTATGTTCTTACATTTTAATACCAATAATACTTTGTCAAAGGATAATTTCGCTTTCTTAAGACGTATCGCTGTTCTAAGGATTTTCGATTTTAATTATGCCTGCTTAGCTTCCACTTCAGAGAATTCACTGCAGATGTCTGCTAAAACAGTTAATGAACTAAATTATATTCCGTTTCCTCATTGAACTCAATAAATAAATTAAATTTCAAGCAGCTTCCAAGATGGTACCAGATGCCTGTGTGTCCATCCCTCAACTGTATACATGCAGTTCCAAATCCTGGCTTTGAACATTTCCATATAAATATTTTCCAATATTAAATCTTTCTCACAATCTGTAAAAGACAGTAATAAACTTCCTTTTTTGTTTTTAGTTTGCAAATCCAAAACTCTGTAAATAAAAAACATTAAAATGCACAAAAAGCAATGAAAAGCAACTGCGCATAAAAGTACATTGCAAAAATGCGATTACATTTAATTAATTTTCCTGTGCTGAAAGCAATTGGGCAATTCCCAAAGTATGGATAAGATATCCATACACAAAATTAAAAGTTGTAACCATACAAATGGACTTATTTCAATGAAGAAATGCAACAGACAATTTAGTGTTATAATAACACATTACACATTATAATAAAAGTACTGCTGGATCACTAAACTCAAAGGTGGCCAATTTATGACAACTGCAACAGAAAAGATTAATGTGATTTTGAATTAAAATCTTGAGTTGTTCCAATTTAAAGAGCGTATTGGGATTGTAAAATTATAATGCAAAGTCCAGAAAAGCACAGCAGTCCAGCAATACAGGTGTGACAGAGATTGTATTCAAGAAAGTAATTACCATGTTCTCTATACACTCTGAGACACACTGAAGCACGATAATTAAAATCCATTTAATCATGGTTAAAGTACATTCATCAAATCATTTAGGTTTAATATTTAAAACGTTAGTTAACTGTACAGACAGACCCAGTTTCATAACGGTGTGATGTTTTCTAAAATAATTAGGCAAGTATTAACCATCCATTAAAAATAATATTTTTAGGAAATTTTAAAATATTATTTTCCCTCCAAATTGATCATAATAAATATTCAGGGATGAAAAAAAATTACTGGTGTAGTAGTAACAGTATTAATCCAGCAACTGAATACACTCTTATTTACTTTTAAAAGTATCTGGCTTTGCAAAATTATACCTTGCATGCATTATAATGTCTTTGTATATCAGCACATTGCCACTAACAGTGTGTAAACAAGAAATTACACTTTACAATGCCTGACAGTTTACAATAAAGAGCGTTAACAGAACATTTCTGTTCCATTTGCACTTGGTAAACCATGATTTATTTGCAGTCTCATCAAGATTTTCCCCTCTGTGACAAAACTCCAACCTCCATCTTAACTTTTGGCTTTATGATAAAACTTCATTATGATGAATTACCGCAAAATATATACATATTTTATCCCAAAACCTTCCTAATAAAATCAGTTAGGTAAATCCAAACCCTACATTCTTAGAAGTATGTACATTCGGTTCACTAAATCTTCTCAATTCATTTCAATGAGTAGGTTCCTTCAGTTACAGCCCAGAAATGGGATACATTTGAAAAACTATGGAACAATCCAGAATAAAACAAGAGGAAATGGCAGGAGAAAACCCATGACCGAGATTCGGCACAGGCGCAAATGTAATCTGTGAAACGCAACACACTGTGTTGAGCTGCAACTGTGGAGTTAGGATCGCATTCTTTGGTGCAGCACAGTGAGAGTGAAAGGCAATCCATTACAGGCGTCACCAGGAACAGGTCACCAAGGGAGCAAGGCTGCTTGGGGATTAAAATGTGCCGAATTCTAGATGAGCGGCATAATGTGCATCTTGGGAAATTAAGCAATGTTACACATCTAACACATAAAACACTAACTGTAAAAAGGCAACAGAGCAGGCAACATCAAATAAATTAAAAATACTGCTGCTGTTATCTTCATAATCATTATTTGTTATGAAGAGGAGGAGCCCGTTTGCCAGTGTACATTTTGCCTCTTTTGTTTTAGACCTAAGTTCTTATCAGCTTCACTTTCATATTCTGGTTTACCTGGCATTCACCAAAACAATTGTGTGAAAGGTACATCATTCAAAATGTACTAAAAGGACTACATATTTTGCTCACATATACTGTATATGCAGTCATGTATTACCCTGTCATTTTTCATAACCATTCCCCATAAAATGCCTTGTAAGGCACTCAATATTGTTCTCACTATATGCTCTATAATTAATAAGTAAATCACAGAGATATTCCCATGCAGTGTTTCATGGCTCTCCAAGAACAGAACGATGCATTTTCTATGCACATAACTGTGCGGTGGCGAGAAACACATGCAGTAACTACTACACAACAACTACAGGAAACACAAACCAGAGGAAGCAAAAAGTAAGCAGAAGTGAATTTAAAACTTAAAAACAATTTACACAAAGTAACTGTAACAATGGGGAACATGCTACCCAGCCAGCTGTCGAAGCTAATACCCTTATTTCTTTCAAAAAACAACTGGAGGAGATCCTCATTGTGTTATATTGCTTGACGATTACCTCAGGTGCAAGAAGCAACATAAGCCTTCTTCCTCTGGGTTTTTTTAAAAGGCACAGCTTAGCAAATTCTTCACATGGGTCAAGAAACCAACAAGTAATCATTGAAGGATCTCTTGCAAAGCTAATACATGAAGATGAAAACCAATAAAATAAACATTCAATGGCCAACCGTCACTATTTCATTTATGACTTTGGCACATAGCCCTCCTGAAAATAGCAATATTGTTCCCAACACAAAAGTGCATTAATGCAAGCCATATTTCTGTCACAGTATATTTCTTAATGTTTTCACGTGGACGTGCCTTGTTTTCATGATGGAAACCGCTTTATGCCAAGTACCAAGCAGGGATCCGCAATTTCATTTTAAAAGGACACAAAAAATAGAAATGGAACAACAGAAAGTAACTTGGATTTTCTCGGAGTATAAAAACTCATTACAGACTTAATCACTTCATTCAAAATGTACTTGAAGAATGAGAATTGATTGGCAAGACCAGCATTTAGTCCTTGATACAAATTCCACTCTAACCACATCTGGCTTGCTGTAGGTGGATGAACACATTAAAATGCAGTAGATTTCCAAATTCCACTTATCCTTGCCCAGTCCAGTCCTTAGTTCTCATTTTTATATTCCTCAATGTTCCCAGAACTGTGTCAGACTGATGGCAGCTCAGTTATGTGGACATCTTCTCTCAAAAACTGGGAATGTCTGATCACAGATGATTCCTGCCACCACATCTAATTGAAATTCTGAGTGGAACAGAATAAACTAGTTAAAAGAAATAGGAATGCCCACGGCAAGCAGATTTATTGTTAAAGAGCATTTTGCAATGTTTTGAACTGAATTCAGCAAGCAAATTATTTGCTCATTTTCCGTGTTGGTATGAGAATTATTTCCATTTCCAAGTCTCATCTTTCTTATCCTGAGCCACAAACATGTACAATCTGTTAAGTAGAAAATGGGATGAAAGATTCAATTTGTGAATTTCCAGTAATAACTGGAAAGCGGTCACAGATATAACAGCAGTCAAGTGCAGTAAAAATACTGACTAAATAAGGTGTTTTAAATTATCCAACATATCATACCAACATGTTTGTAACGGATGATGGTCAAATAAGCCAAATTTAACAAAAGTACAGTATTTTATTCAGATCCATAGGTATTTAAGTAGCTCCCTGTTGTCTTTGCATGAATACACACATTTAAATTTGATTTGAGTGAAAACATGCAGAATATAACACAAAGCTTGTTTAAATTTACTTGAACAATACTATATAATGAATATCAAGATGTACCAATATTTACGTATGCTCTTAAAAAAAAAGAGCACGAATTTTGGATATTGATTAATTGTTTTCAGCATCATTTAAATTTACAAATCGTGCATGACTTTCACACTACTCGGATGATTTAGTGTCTATGCATGTGTGAGTTCACGAAACAAGGGTAATAATAATTTTGGGGCGGAGCGGTGGCTCTGTGGCTAAGGATATGCACCTGTGGCTAGAAGGTTGCTGGTTCAAATCCCGCAGCTGGCAGAGGAATCCTACTCCGTTGGGCTCCTGAGCAAGGCCCTTAACCCTAGCTGTTCCAGGGGCGCCATACAATGGCAGACCCTGTGCTCTGACCCCAGGCTCTCTCCCTATCTGTGTGTCTCATGGAAAGCAAGCTGGGGTATGTGAAAAGATAATTCCTAATGCAAGAAAATTGTAAAGGGTTAATAAAGTGATGTTATTATGTTATTATAAGGTGGATTAACCTCCTGAATGTCAAGTAAAAAAACAGACAAAAATAATGAAAGGAACCAAAACAAAGCCTTCCTGCCATTGATGGATTGAATCAATCCTCACCAACAGTGGAGACAAGTCCTCTTTAGGACTACTTAATTATATACTTTGATTGTCACAACGGTCTGCCACTCAACTGAGCACTGCTCTAAAGTAATAAAACCGGTTTCCTTCCTTCTTTAGTAAATAGTACATACCCGACCATTTCTTTGCAAAAGGGAACAAAATTAAAACACTGAATTAAAATAAAGTTGTTGGAAAATGAAATAAATATAAAACTGGAGTGCGAAAAATCGACGCCAGCCACATTTTATCTTCTGTCTTCTTGGTTTATGAAGCCTCCTACATATCTTAAGCATTAGTTTTGTTTCTGCACTACACAACATTTAATTCCATTTCTGTTAACTGCTGATGGGAGGTATGAGCCTGAAGACTTTTATAAATTATTCAATTATTTTATTTAATTATCCTGCTTTCCTAGCTAGTTATTTTAAATTTTAGTTCTTTCAGCTTTTTACAAGCTTCTAAGAAAACAACTGAAACCTAACAATATTGTTATATTATTTAAATCTTTATATATGAAAGCGAGAAATCTATGTAAGGATTATAGAAAATAATTTTTAAAAATCATGAGCTGCTACAGCAAAAAAGTGAATCACTGAGCTGCAGTGCTCCAAATGTTTTTGAAATTTCTGTTGATATTGCAACAGAATTTATGTGCATCAAACAAAAATGCAAAAAAAATATTCAGAGACCGTTATTGATTTTACAAGACCTAACGTTTTTTTTCCCTATTTAAATTTAAACACATCATCACATCTTCAGATGACTACCATGTGTATATAACTATCAGCCTTATTGCTAGCACACTTCCCTGCCACCATACTGAAGTCATCAGTTTAACCAGCATTTAATGGACATGGCTTATTGCTTATTGTACCGCTTAAAGAAGCTCATATTTGTTTCTTTTAGCCAAATTTAAAAATAGGGTATTAAGTTCTCAAACGCTTACAATAAGTGTAAAATGTAAAGTGTTCAAAAATTTTTTTTTAAATCATCAGTCCACATTACAATATATTGTAGAGGCTTCTACAGGAGTCAATGACCTACAAGGATAACTTTGTTATTCAAAAATTCATTTTAGTTTCTGGAACTTTAAGGGCAAGTTACTAGAACTTCCTTGTGAATTCTTCTTGTCTTGACTTATGACAAGAAATATGGGGCCAGCTGCTTCCATGCCATCCCTGGAATATTCTTTGATATGGAATGCAACTTCCTGAACAGAACTTCCTAACTTTTTCTAGGCTTACAAGCTCAACATTCTACCTTACCAACCTGGTGGCTAAACCTCAATGGCTTTAAGCAGAGCCACTGATAAACTATACTCTATCTGCTTTATCTGAAACAGACTGGGATGGGTGTGAACCCCATCCCCAATTCGTTCCACAACTTTCATGTCACCTCTAATTTCTCCATGCACTTTTGTTGGAGTATGGAACAAGCTATCCAGCCATATGGCAGGAGCCGTTACACTGGCTTCACTCAAGAAATTGCTGGAAAAGATCATTGGATCAATTAACTGCTAATGACAAAATGTGCTAGATGGGCCAAATACCCACCTCTCATTTATAATCTCTGATGTTTTTAATTTGTTAACCATTTTGAATATGCTAGAAAGCATGGCAATATGAACATACCACTCTGCTGCAGTTTTTATATTATCGTTGATAGTGCACAGCAAAGCAGAAAGGCCTAGGTGTAAAAAAATCTGAGGTAATTATAATCTGAAGAAGTGGAAATTCTCAATAGTAATAAATCCTCTAATTTATTTTATCTTAAAGTGATGTAGAGATCACATTTTATTAACGTGTTTCTGAATGGTTTGGTTCAGGAAAGTACTAGGTTCTCTATTCACCTTATTAATTATGGCAGGACTAATTGTCAAAGCCCTGGCTAGTTGCATTCTGAAGTCAGCGTTTGCATAAAGCACCAGTCATGTGTGAATGCAAACAGTTTTACCGGGTTATAATCACCACTGAACAAATACACTAATGAGTGTGGAGTTCAAAGCAATACAAGCCACTGTTGACAAAGATTTTAAATGAGCTAATTATTTTAAAATAATAATAATTCCTTAGATTTATATAATGCTCTTCTGGAAACTCCACTTAAAGATATAAATAATGGGGACTCTCCTCCGCCACCACCAATGTGCAGCCCCACCTGGATGATGCAATGGCAGCCATAGTGCACCAGAACGCTCACTACACATCAGTTATCAGTGGGGAGCAGAACAGAATCATGAAGCTAAATCATAAATGGGAATTATTTGGAGGCCATGATTGGTAACGGCCAATGGGAAATTTGGCCAGGATGCAGGGGTAACACCCATACTCTTTTTGAGAAAGGCGCAGGGATTTTTAATGATCAGAGAGTCACAACCTTGGTTTTACATCTCATCTGAAGGATGGCATCTTTTTACAGTATAGGGTCCCCATCACTATACTGGGGCATTAGGACTCACACGGACCACAGGGTGAGCACCCCCTACTGGCCCCATTAACACCACTTCCAGCAGCAACCTTAGTTTTTCCTAGGAGGTCACAAATCCACGTACTGACCAGGCTCACACCTGCTGAGCTTCAGTGGGTTGCCAGTTAGTAATGAAAGCTTTAACAAAGAGTTCTGAAGCAATGTATTGCAGAGCAATTTTTTTCAGATATGCAACTACTGTAGATATGCATGTTTCACTTTTTTATACCCTCAATTTGTCTCACTGCTCAAACCCTTATACCTGCACATGAAGAAAGCCTTGAACAGGAACACTCTGAAACATGAACAGTCAGGCTATCTACAGCTCTTAAACCTCCAAAGCCATTGCATTAACAGCGGAGAGATAACAATGAACTACAAGCTCTTATGCACTTGGCAAGTCAGAGTTTACTAAGAGCAGTACAGTATGTTAAGAAAGTTTTAGAACTCAATCACACTCTAACTTGATTTACATTTTCTGCTTTCAGCTCTTAAAACATTGAATGTGACTTAGAATTGTTACGAATCTTGTCAAGAGCTTGAGAACTCAACTCATTCTGGTGTGTTTTCCAAAACATAAACAATTATCAAAGGAACTGACTGTCAGGACATTTGGTAGGTTCACACCCTGATCTGTGTTTGTTCATCATCGTGTATTCAAGCTCTATTATCAGATGCTCAATCAGAAATAAGCGTAGACAAGTAGAGGACAGACCACTTCTGTCTGCTGAAGTGGTTAGCAAAACTACACTTGAAGTTGTGTATTTCTTAAACTCAAGAGTTGAGTTCAGAAACAAGTAAATCCAAAGTCTAAATAAGCAAGATGGAGGGATTTAGAACTCAGCTGGACTGAAAACGAGCAGATGCAGTCATCACCTAGCTTCAGAGTTGGGAACTGCTATACTAGAAAACAACATGGCATCCAGTGACTCTTTAGAATGTTTGCCAATCCAAAGTAACACTGAATTATCCATCCTATACTGAGTCATTAAGGTGTTGTCGTGCTCTTCAAGGCTTGCTTGTTGACAAAAACTGAGTGCAGTTTCTAGTCCATTAGGGAACAGGAACACAGTACTTATATATAACAAGTGCAAATATCACTTCTTTGTCTTTTCTCATTAAATGATGCTTTTTATCATCCAAAGGGCTGATCGCTATTAGATAATAGTTTGAGAATTCATGCTGCAAAAAAAAATGCCTCTTAAATAAAAACTGCTTTACTTAATAGTCTGGCAAAAGTGAGTTCTGACATGCAACCCTCTCGCTTTATCCTTGAAGTTATAAAAACAAAGAGCTTGAGAACCTATGGAAGCATCCCATTTCCAATCACCTTTCCTGTTATTCAGAAAGAACAAAATACTTTGAAACAGGATATTATTGACTGACAATTATACTTATGCTTCAAGACTTCCTGTCAAGAGGCAAATTTATTGTTTTAAGTATAATCTGTAAACCGTGTGATAATTCTGTTTCACTTCCAAAGACATGATGCAATTACACAATATACTGTCTAATGCAGAAGGGCTCTATTATATCAATCAAAGTTTATTTATCAAATGCACAACAATACAGCGTGCAGCAGTAGTTGTTGGCAATGAAATGTCTTCTATATCTATACACTATATATATATTCCATATATAGACTGTACAGTCCATACTCTGTATTTTGTTACTGTACATTGTAAACCATATAAAGTGCACTGCTTGATATTCAGTACTTTTAAAATGCTTCAATTGCCATTTTAATTCTCTTGTTCAAGATGCCACACATGTACCTGAAGGAGAATTAGTTGTACTGTTTAAAGCTACACTGCAAAAAAACAGTACAATTTCATGTGATCTCTAACATTCATGTAACATTCACATGAAGTACTAAAGACATCATATTACAATATATTCTAATGTTTTCTACAGGGGTTTCAGTCAACAGCAACCGGATTATGAGAACTGATGTCTCTCGTAATATCACACCTAAGATCAAAGACAGACAGATTCTGAAAACATAAAGCCAAGAGCAGACGCTTGCAATAATGCCTTTGATACTGCAATACAACACTGTCACTGAAAGCTGGTTTTCTAACTAGCAATGCATTTTCCCCATTGCAAATATAGTTAGTGTCTTAGTTTGCTACTAAGAAGAAACTGACTTTCATAGTATTTCATAAAACCAAACTCATGTGTGTATAACAGGCAATGTACACTCAATATAAAAGACACAAAGGCAAGATAAAATACAGCTTGTTTAATTCTCATTTTATACTCAGTATACAATTTGTTGTTCAAGTGGCTATTTGTGGAAGTTTAACATCTTCTCTGTCAAACTCGGGTCATGTTAAGGTCACATACTGTACAAAACACTGCTCTATTCCACTAATTCTAATTATACAATTACCCATTTCAGTACCAAACAAAACATCTATAAGGACATGAAATTGACAGCTATGGTTTAAATTAACCCTTTTGGCACTCCGAAACAGGATACTAATGGACTAAAGCGGGTATTTTGGGTTCTCAGTCTCTTATTAATGTATTATTTTTCCAATTTGTTGAGGTCTCACAGCTTCAAACTTAGTAGAGCTCATTATTTGTCAAAAGACAATTTAAATATTGGAATATAGCAATTATTTCCAAAAAATTAAAAACACAGATGCAATAAGCTGTTTTAACCATGTAAATCATAGTGTTTTAGAAGCAGCACTTAGGTGGCAATTGCTTTTATAAAAACAAGAAAACTTGTTTGCACACAGTTCCTATGGTAACACAAAGACTGATAGATGGCTTTTCATTTGAGATGGAAATTGAAAACATGCTGTTCAAGATAATCAATTACTTTAAAGCGTTTCTGGGCATGTTACACATACTTTCACCTTCTCAATCACATAAGCTATTTATTGCTGTGCATCATTATTTGAAATAGTGAAATACTACTGCAATGCCATTGAAAGGTATATAACATCTGTACATTAAGAGTGGGACCACACACTAATCTGGTATTTTAGACTCTTGGTACACTCTGCTTAATAATCCAAGTCAAACTGTCTTTAACAGAAGGTCTTTGTGTTTTTTAACCACTCAAAATACAAACAGCACTGTAAACTAATAATGTTAGAAATATTAACTTCCATAAGAGATCTTATTGAATATTAAATCATTATGGTGTTGGTAAGGTTTCTAAATTATAACAAACAGCCCTTTAAATTTCTTGTGGTTTTATTTTTGCCTATTCTGTTTCTCTTAACTCCATGGAAATACTGTACTTTGTCATTCTATGTTAAAAAAATCAAGATCCTCAAATTAGTTGTTTGATCTGAGTTTTAAACAAAAAACTGACACAGATTAAGCCAGATTTATCATTAATGTCATTTTAAAAAGTTACACACTGCAACCAGAGTTGAGAATTCAATGGTCCTCAAAAATGTAGACAAGGGATAAGGTAAAATTATGATATTGATAATTACGATATAATGTGGTTAAAATTGGTTAACACCCTAGTACAGCTTCATTTAGACTACTGCATACAGTTTTGATCTTGAGGTTTGTAGAAAGATATTGCTGCTCTGTACTCAGTCCAGAGAAGAGCAACCAGATACATTCTGGGAATTAAAAGGAATGTCCTGTAAGTCTAAAAGAATTTAAACTTTTCAAACTTAAGCACAGGGTACCTGATACAAGTATTCAAAATCCACAAAGGGTTTGACAAGGACAAGGTCAGCGCAGTGGACGTGCTCAGAATCGATAATGGAACAAAAACAGGAAAAACAAGTAGAAACTACGTGGAAGGGCATTTAAAACTGAGAACGGGAGACACTTTTTTACGCAAAAGGTTGTGAGAGTATGTAGTGGAAACCAGCCATATTGTTGAAGCTGGTACACTAGATTCTTTCAAGAAAAGGACCGACAAGATCATAAGTTCAATAAGCTACTAATTAACATACATATAGTTGGGCCAAACGTCTCCTCTCATTTGTACCTGTTCTTCCAAAGGTAACATGATTTCTTAATTTTTAGATATAAAAATTATGTACTTTAGTGGGGTACACCTTAAGTGAATATAAAAATCCAAAAGGAAAAAAATGAAAAGAATTGAATTTATCTTATCTTCCAGAGTATTTCATATAGATTACATAAACAAAAACCTAACTTTATTCTTAACCAAGCCCCCAACAAAAAATCTGGAACAGAATACAGCCAATAACACATAATTCAGTATTTGTCTATAATATTACTGTTATTTCATACACCAAGATAGGCGAGTTAACCCATAGGAAACTGTCACGGTATCAATGAAACAGTCTTTTACTGCCACCAGGTGGAATTTTAGAAGCAGCATAAAAACAACTTCAACAGAAAAGCATTTGTTTAATCTGTACATGCATTCACAAAAATTAGTAGAAAGCTGAACCAATTTGTATTGATTTTCTAGTTTCCAAAAACAGAATAGGACAACTGCACTCACACTCCTTCTACAAGAAGTCCTCTAATATGAAGTGAGGCAACTACCATTGAGGCAACAAGCAATCATGCAACAAGCATTTAACTGCACAGGCGAAAGCACTCCGATCCCCTGTCATCCCTGCCTCCAAACAATGATGTCGAGATAGGATAGAATCCGAAGATGCCAGCAATGGGAATTTCGAGGTTCTCAACACTACACCAACATCCATTTCAGTAGGTCAGCCACAGCCCGATGAACAGAACATATAGAAGAAACCCATGAAACGTTTATTTGGCACTAACTCTGTTGAAGAAACTGTAGCCTGTCACAAGGAACGAGCCAGGGAAGAGGGAGAGGTGCGAGAAGGAAAAAAACAAAAAGGGGTGCTCAGACGACAAAATATTGACACACAAGAGCAGTATCCTCATCTGTTTTAAAACACCACTTAGAAACACTGAGGCCAGTCCAGAAGATGCTGTACATAGCAGGTCCCTTAAAAAATAAAGACTGGTACTATTATTCAGCAAGAGAAAAAAGAAAATTGTTTTAAATAAAAATAAATACTGCACAATACAATATGCGATGCTACCATGATTAAGAGGAAATTTAAAAACCCCACTACATTTTTATATGCAACTGGAAACAGAGAACAGGATGTTATTGCACTTATTTAAGTCCTCAGAGAGTCAGTATATTAAAAAAAAGTCAAGTACAGGGAAGTCAATGAAATCTATCACCTGTCTTCAGCAAACATTTTTATTTTGTTCGTTTGGCCATCAATAACAAAATGAAGAAAACAAGTTTTATTTTTCATTAGTAAACAATGAAAGTCATCCATTCAAATTCTGGAGCATAAAACTGGAGAACCAGGCAAGGGGAGATGCAGTCAGGGACCTACGAGTTTCACCTGAAAAGGTAATTAATGATGCTCATAGAAATCCAAGTTCACGGGGAAAAATAAAAATACAATATGAACAGTTTAAGATAGTCTGCAAACTTCACAAATAAAACCGCACATCTACATTGTAGCAATAAAGAAACTTGAACCTTGTCCTACTGTATATTTCACACAAACGCTTGCAGACACAAGAGGCCACTTTAGGGCTCCTTAGTGTCAAGACAGAAAGGCTAATAGAAGTGAATATTACTACTAGACTTAAGCCAATAAGCAAAGAGAATTTTTGACCATACACTTACAGCAACATCCAACTAAAAATAAAAGCTTAAGAGACTGTAATAGAAAATGCCACGGAGAATAAGCGTCATGACTGCTAGGAAAAATGCAAAGTACAAAATGCCCTACTCTAGTAAAACTACTGTACAATAACAGGACTGCTTGGGAGATGCAAATCAAAAAACATTTATTCCCATTCTGGTTTAACAGTTGTGGAAATTCTTGAGCAAGTCCACAGAATTCTGAAAAATGCTATAAACTTTTATGTACAAAATGAATACACAACACTTGCCTTTTACATTCTAGGTTTAGTGAAATTAGTAATTTTTTAGCATGAGTACTTGAGACTTTTTGAAATGTAAATGCTGCCAACACACAATCTTAAAGGAAGCACATCTGCCTCTTACAATATCATTTTAATTTTATTCTTTTTAATAGCTATAGTACACCGACAAATTTGATTCATGAGTTCAGCGCATGAAGAACAAAAGAACAAGATTATCCTCAGCATGAAAGCAAGCAAAAAAGATTAAAAGCTCCCATTTACACAACAAATAAAACTTTGTTGTTGTTAGAAACATGATTTCAGCTGCTGGATTCATATACCGTTGTTAGACACAAACACTGTAGATAGAAGCACTTAGCTTTGAAAAAGATTAGATGCCATTTCTTAAATAAACACTTTTAATGAACTAACTTGCATATTAAAGATATTTTATAGTGAATGGCTAAAAGCTAATGTAACTATAAACACTAATGTCTTTGTACAATGCTGTTCTAAAGGTAGTATTGTGCTAATATTTTTTTTCAGTTACACTAACATTTTTAAACATTTACTTTTTTAAAAGCATACACAACTTTCAGCTTTCACATTAAAATCAAAACTGTCCAACACTTTAGTAAATGCATTTTACAAAAGGATACTGCCTACTGCACTAAAAAATTTTTTGAAGCGGTCATTTTTGAAGAAGTCTATTCTGGCAGTCAAGCCAGGACTATTCATCTTCATTCACTTTAAAGAATGCATGAGCATTGCAATGAGCAGAGATTATAAGAAGACTTGAGAGTTATTACACTAGTATCTACTCTACTCAGTTGTGCCTTCATGCACAAAGTTTGTGTCATTTTGATGAGCAAACATCTACAGGTAATAACGCACTCTAATATTTCTGACAACAATGGTACTCAAATAGGAAATGTTTTGTGATACAATCAGTAATACTACAAAACAACAGTGTTAGCTTTATTGTGACTTAAAATGTTTGATTCTTCACCCAGTTTTTATTATTTTGACTGTGTTCACAATGGAGAATTATTCCCCTACTTATTCACCCTTAGTCCTTGGAGGATGTAGCCTAGCAGGTTTGATGAATAGTTTATAATCCTCAATAAATAAAAACAGTCATTTTAATTCCCGATACACAAATCTGTCTGAACAGTAAAGCTTTAAAGTCAATTCCTGAACTGGTGCATCGGTTATTTCGACAATTTTACATTTAAATATAAGTGTGCAAAACTCAGTTCTAGAAATAAGTGGATTTAGTATTGCATTACTTAAAAGAAAAACTCGATAAGCATCGGTTTACTCACTGAGAATAACTTCTCACCTTTCGTACCTTCGTATACCTTCTTTTTTTTAGATCCATTTACTCGAACCAAAGTCCAGCGAGTTTCGACTCCTAGAAACCAATATCGACATATAAATTTCCATTTTATCGTACATGATACATCAAACAAACATCAATGTCATATACATACCGGACATCTCTAAATTTAATTGTCATTGACCATCCAAGAAGTGAGTATAATCCTTTACAAACCAGCTGCTGCCCCTCCAGCAAGTTAAACCTTCCGACTCCTCTGTCCTCCTGTCTGCTAAGGTGGGCGGGGGAGTACTTGTTCTGAAAATGTTTCACTCTTTTATCAATTAGGATTTATTTCGAGATGTTTGCGTAATATGTAGACTTTCCAACTTTGTAGTGACACTTAGTTCAGAACATGATATCGTTCTTTAGAAATTCCTATGTAGCGTCGGATGCAAATATACAACAACAAATCTATTTAATCTAATTTTTAATGATCATCAACGTGGTTACAAGTCACTTAATCCATCGTGTAAAGTGCATGCATAGTATTAAAAAGACTGAATAAATTGCAGTTTTTAAGTGTGAATTGCGTCTGTTCTTTCCTCTTGCCTATGTCAACATAACAAATCTAAGGTTTACATGGTCACGCGGGTGTGAAAGATTCCACAAAAAGAAAGAAAAATGCTGTTTCGTGTTTTAACAAAACGTGTGACTCGAACGCACTTCTGTTAAGTTTAATAAAGCAGTTTGAACATTTAGCCGCCCTTTTGGGAGGAGCGTTTCCCTCCTCGTCATCATTGTCAACAGGGAAGCTGGAGCCGGAGCCGAGATGTGCAAAGGCCGGCATTTATTGTGAATTAAGATGTTTCTTTTTTGCGTTTCTTTCGTTTTTTTGCGGATAGTGTCAGCCTCCGAAAACCACGGAATGGAGAAAATACAGACGTTTGTCATCCCACACAGTCATATGGATGTGGGCTGGGTGTATACAATACAGGTAGTTATTACCGTATTGCACAGTATTTTTTCATGTTTGCTGGATTATGGCAGTAATAGGTACATATTTTGTATCATATTTCTAGCTGCTGTAAGGGTCCGTGATTTATCTGACCCACAGTTCTCAATTTGGATGTATTTTTTTCGCAATCAGTAATACAGTCTTGTGATTTTTCTGTTGATACTGGTATTTTGTAAAAGGATGCGTTTTTCTAATTGTGTTTATACCAATAACTTTATTTTTTGCGCGAACCATATCCGACTCAGGCCAGAGGTGTTAAGGAAATTAAGCCAACGCATCTTGTTAGTTGCACATGATAAATCATATGACACTGTGCCACGTGATATAGTTTACTGGATGTTCAAAAGTGAATATCGAAAGGGCTTTGGTTAAAACTTGTTTGTGAAGTGTGAGTTATCTGCAATACAGCGTGGTTCTAATATTTTTATTGCGTATCAGCAATCATTACACCAGATCAAGTTCAGCTGAAAATTAGTTTTAATGTAGTTGAGAAGGTTCTCTAGTTTAGGCACGAAAACCTCAGAAATATGACTCGACCAATAGTAGACGTGTCATTTGAATTAATGTATCAATATATTACTATTTTGTAAATATATCTTGTTTGTTGTGTAATTTGTGTGACACTACAGATAAAACATCAACAAATTCAAGCAATGTGTTTAATAATGTATATACTCTAGGTTAAACATACCTAAAAATAGGTAAACATGCAAATGGAAGGTATGTGGATGTGGATTTAAAACTGACCAGAACAGGAGACACTGTTTTACCCAAAGGGTTGTGGGAGTCAGAAACAATCTACCCAGCTGTGTTGTTGAAGCTGATATCTTAGGTTCATTAAGGAAACGGTGGGATAAGATCCTAGGCTCACTTACAGTAGGTGCTAAATACCAAATGAGTTGCCACCTCTCATTTGTACCCATTTTTATTTTCTTATTATGTTTTCAACATAGCATTAACCTATTATTTTCAGTATGCACATATTGCATTTTTAATAAATTACTATTTGTTACTTGCAGAATCTCAGCCTAGGTTATAAATTCAGATCTACAGTATATGAGCTTTCAGCAGACAGGCTGAGTTGAAGTTTTCACTCTGGTTTTACAGGTGTCCTAAAATACTTCTGGAATATTCCATTGCTGGGTAGAGGCCTCCGTCAACTGGATCAAGGAATATCATGAAGGAGTTGTCAGAGCACAGTGTTACACTCCCCAAAATGGATGTTGTTTTTGCATCCTTCTTGATAAATTGTAGTTTTAATAGTGAATTTCGTCTGTTTTTTTTCTGTCAGCTGTATGTTTTGGCCTTCAACATGGTCATTTATACATTTTTTAACAACAACAGTTATATCTGCTTAGCAGAAACCCTCATCCAGAGCATCATACAGAAAATAGGTTTAAAATATACAGCAAAGAGAAGTGCATTGAAAATGCAGTAGGACAATTGGAAAACAAGTACAAAAAAATATTAATAACAATAAGCAATAATGAAGCTGTAAAAATTAAAGATTCAATGCAATGAAAATGAAACCGTCATTAGTAATACTGTGTCAAAGAAATAGAAGGCAATCAGAACTCCAGTTGGTCTAGTTTACCCATCTCTAAAAACACGATAGACACAAGCATGTCCGATAATTCCCAGTTCTCTCTGTTTACTTAAATCTACATCTCATTAGCCTGTTAATGCCATGAATGGCTCAGCCAAAAGAAGCCAGCAATATATTTGTTTCCGGTCAACAAGTATCATGAAAATATTCCAGATGTATTCAGTCATGAGTCTTTACAATACTATATGTTTGCTGCTATTCGTGCAATTTTGAGTTTGAAGAATTGTTTGGTGTGGAATGGCTAACCAGCATACATGGTTTGAAATTTTTTACATTTGTTTTTTATTTTGGTATTATAAGTGAGGTTTTAAGGACGAAGCCTGGTAAAAACTACAGATTTTCTGTAGTGGAAAATGTCTTTTTTGCAGAAAAGTTTTATTTTATACTGTTGGTTTATTTCTTAGGTATATCCAACAGTGAGCAGTCTTAATGTGTTGATGAAACTGTTGAATATACAGTATATGGATTTTGTGATGTGGACAGTGATTGACGGGTGTGCCAGCAGGTGTCTAAGTCCAAAGGTTATGACATTTGTTAAACCAATAACAATGTCATTGTAATTTATGAGCTGAACTGGAATGAGAACGTGCAGGCACAGCAGTCCTTCAGCACAAGAACTGAGGACCACTGGGCTAGACAAGCTGTCACAAACCATGTTTTGTGTAACAGGAGAGCATGCATGCTTATGCAGCCAACGTCTACACTTCTGTTACTGAAGAGCTGACGAAAGAGAGGCACCGCAAGTTCATTGCTGTGGAACAGGAGTTTTTTCGCCTGTGGTGGGACTCCGTGGCTACCGAGCAACACAAAAAGCAGGTACAAGAGGACTCTTCTACTTCCTAATCAGATTTAAAAATCTTTTTCTTATACTTTTCTTTCTTGTGATAATTAGAGAATAATTATGTGTAACATGGCATTCCTATCTCAGAAAAATTGAATAAAAACAACATTCTGGAATTTTAATACAGTACAGATCCATTTTTGGGAAAGCACAAATATTATAGTGTCCTCAGTCTCCATCTGTCTCCATCTCCTCTGTCCATACAAAATTGTTCAGTCCCCCAAATACATGGTAGAAATAATTGTTCTTCTTTAACAGTGGTTCAGGACAATGTTTATTTACTTACATCTATGTGCTATGAATCATGACATTGAAAGAGACAAAAAGCAATGTGCAGTCAGCCTCTCTGTCAGAAAAACGTGGTAAATCACAGAGCAGAGAGGAAAGACAGGTGTTTAATATTGACCTCCATTATTCTCTCCAGTTGTGGCAGTTGCTGAAAGAAGGACGTCTGGAGTTTATTATTGGAGGGCAGGTGATGCATGATGAAGCTGTGACAGATCTTGAAGACCAAATATTGCAGCTGACTGGTATGTTTAGTGCTTACATTGTGACTTTCATGATGAAAATGAAAAAAAAAACAACACTTACAAGTGTGGTCTTCTCTTTCAAAATGCATAAAGGCAAAATTATAATACAATTCCAGCTTCACAAAGAATGTTAGCTGCACCCAAGATGAGCTTGCATTAGAGCTCATTGCTGTGCACACAGTTAATCAAACAATTGAAACTTATTCTTTAGATGGAAATTAACAATCAGGGTGGTAATTGTGCAAAAAGCGGAAATCTAAGCATAGCAGGCTGCTGGTACAGTATTCAGATTTTGAATAAGACCAGGTTGTTTCAATTCATCCATCACACAGTAAAATACAAATGGAAATAACATATAAATTATTCTCCCTGTAAAACACCTTTTATATCACACTTCTAAAGGGATAAAGACATTCAGGAGACTTTGGTACTGTATGTTCCAGATAATATATATATATATTGTGTGAGTACCTTTTAGAAGTGCTGTCCTAATTGAGTTTCTCTTTTCCATACCTACTGAAGAGGGCCATGGGTTTCTCTATGAGACTTTTGGAGTGAGACCTCAGTTCTCTTGGCATGTTGACCCCTTTGGAGCCTCTGCTACCACGCCAGTGATCTTCGCACTTGCCGGCTTTAACGCACACCTGATCTCGCGCATTGACTATGACCTCAAAGATGATATGCAGAAAAATAAGGTAACTTTCACTATTTCGTCTTTAGTTCAGGCTGCGTGTTATAGCATATGTGGAACTACAGTACGTGGTTTTGATGACTGAATACCTTTCAGTTACTCTATAGGATAGTGATATTGTGTTTCTGGCAACAAAAATGAGGAGAGGAAAGTGGGTTTATCAAATTCTATACAGTATATAGACCCTTGTATATATATTGTTAATTGTTAATTTGTTAACATATATTGTTAATATATATATGTTATATATTTGTTCCTTGTTAATATATATTAACCATTGTAAAGGGTTAATAAAGTGATGTTATATGCTTCCCTTTTTAGTAATCATTGAGTTCCAGTGAGCCTGGAGGCTAACCCAGCAGGCACAGGGAGTCAGGTGGCACTCTAGACAGGATACTAGTATTTCAAAGGAGACGCACACAGTTACTCATGGGAACAGTTTGGAGATGCCAGTTGTGCTGTCTATCTTATCTGTGGACTGCGAGAGAAACCTTGAAAGCTCTTAACTGACAACCATATTTAGTCCCATTGTACCAACCATCCCTATTATTTAGAATTTAATAGAAATGTTGCCTTTTGTTTAACTTCAGAAAGGGTTTGATAGATATTAATGTGAATAATTTTCACGAATAAAGTCTTTTAAAAAAATGTATGCAAACCAAACACACCAGTTTCTTTTAATGTAAATTATTAAAAGTTTAAATTTTACAAACTGTCTGTTTTACAAAGTAGTTTCCTTTCAGCATGGAAAAGAAGTAGATTCCGTTTAAAGTCATGCATTTCACACCATCTTAATAATTTTATCTGTAAATGTCATTGTTGCTTTTGATGATTTGCCTGTCAGCAATTGTGTGATCTGAATACAGTTCCAGATCAGATCTGTAATGTCTCTGAGTCAATATCAGAACCCAAAATAACAATGAGGTGCAGTAATGTTTTTGCCTGTAAACGTTTATCTTGTAGTCTTTTAGATGCATCTCTTCTACATTTTACATGTGGTAAAATTAATATTAATTTGCTTCAGTGCAGTTAAAGTATAAAATCTCTGAATCAAAATTATAGACATAATCTGTGAAATTTTTACTAATCCTGTCATGATACACAGTTAATGACAGCTGTTGTTTGTAATGTAAATTAAGTAGCCAATAACTAACATAAGTAGCTATAATAGATCTCAATAAATTTTGCATTTTGAACCTGCAGGCAAGTGTTTGCAGCCAAAGTCCTGCAGATATGTATTTTGAACTGTGATGAACAGAAGATCCATATTATTAGACATGATTAGCAGGGCTTTAATGTTCTTTAATCAGATGTTCTACTGTTGCTTCTGAAGCCTCTAAAGAGTGCATCTTATGTGTTTGACGTCAGAAACTGCAGTTTGTGTGGAGGGGCTCACCATCTCTGGGTGAGAGGCAAGAGATCTTCACTCACATCATGGACCAGTTCAGCTACTGCACTCCATCACACATTCCCTTCTCAGACAGGTAGGGCTCCCTGGCAGTTAGACAACAGCAATGTATTCATTTCTGCAACGTTTTTGTGTTTTAATGTGTTTGACCAGTGATCTAGGGAATATCACACTTGCGTTTTTCAAAATAACAGGAAGCTGAGCTCTTACTTTAAGAATTGTGTGCGTGCGAGTCTGCTGTATCAAAAGGTCTGAAAGCTTTGGTTTTGTTTGGGGGAAAAAATAAACTGCACCCCTCACCAGCTTCCCATCAGTTTTCAGTAATTTTGCTGAAGACATTTGCCTATTGCTACACTAGCTGCCCGATTCCTGATTTTTGACTCTAGAAAGAGAGTTAATACCAAGGAAATCTGTGCTGCACCTGTACCTGCATAAATAGGTTGATCTTTTGCCTTTAAGTCCTTAATCAGTGGCTGAATTGTAAATATTTTTTCGATTCTGGTTGGTTTTCTCACTGTTGCAGGTCGGGATTCTACTGGAATGGTGTGGCCCTTTTTCCTGACCCCCCTAAGGATGGTGTTTATCCTAACATGAGCTTGCCTGTCTCCAACGACAACCTCCATTCCTACGCTGAGACCATGGTGGATAATATCAAACAGAGGGCAGCCTGGTTTAGGACCAAACATGTACTCTGGCCATGGGTAGGTTTAAACGTCCACAACATGGTGTTTTGTTTCATAGCATAATATGATGACGTCGCAACATAATGCAATATGCGGACAAACACGGGGGCATTAATATCTCACAGTGTGGGTTTAGATTTAATTATCCCAATGGAATTTTATAAAACTCAAAAGACACGGATGTAAAATAAGACTTTCCACAACCTCAATTAAGTTGTAGCTCTTTTCATTTTCTTTGCATCCAAGCACTTAATTCATCTCCTGGGCTCCATCCTGGAGTCGCCTGTCTTTGATGGCAAACTATTTTTAGCATTGATTTTATGAAAGTTTCTTTCGCTTCCTTTTTATCAGTTCACCGTAGCCGACCTTGTGTTCTCAATTCACCCGGTCATACTGAGCCATGAGGACTTTAACTTTTACATCAGAGGTTTTCGTCCCTGGTTCTGGAGCAGCGGAGCGTTCAAAAAAGATAATAAATCGAAACCTTTTTTGAACAAATACCTTGCGTATTCAAACTCGGTGAATTTTAAGGGAGTTTAAATGTTAAGGCGAGTTCCTTTTAAGGTGCAGGCGAGCTTCGGGACTGTAATTGAAACAAACAGCTGAAGAACAATTTGAGCTTGAATTGTACGTGAAGTGTACAGGCCTAGCTGTGAGCAGTCCTGACGCATGACAGACAGCCCCTGGTTTCCAAGTCCAGTTCTGGACTGGGCCAGCTTCTGTGTGGAGTCTGCACGCTCTCCTCAGGTTTGTGTGTGGGTTTTACAAGTGCTTCAATCTGCACTAGCATTTCAAAGATCTGCTGGACAGGTTAGTCAGCATCTGAATTTTTACATGTGTGAAATGTTTACATGTAGGTGCATGTCCTACGATGAACCCCTTCTCTGGTGTGAGCCAGCCTTACATCCTTCTGGTTTTGGCTTCAATTTTTGCGGTGACTCTTAACCGGAATAAACAGTTTTCGGATGAAGGATGAATGGTGAAATCAGTTAAAGCATTAACTACATCTTGTCTGACAGATGTGTCCAAGCGCAGTTCAAGTAAACTCATATACAGGTGACGTGATAGGCATCAGATGACTTGAATAGTTTTAACTTTAGTGTTTACTTTCACTTACTCTCGAGTGGGTGGCACAGTGGTTAGCATTTGTGGTGGGGATGCCATCTGCTTGGAGTTTGCTTGATTTCCCATGTTCACGCAGGTTTCCTCCTACTGTCCAAAGACTTGCTGGCTTCTGTAAAATAAGCCCTGCTGGGAGTGTGTGCATTTATGTGTGTGTCCAGGGTGTATCCCGCCTTGCAGCCAGTGCTTTCTGGGACCACCGTGACCCTAAATGGAATAAGAGGGGACTGAAAGGGATGTGATGTGATTGGATTAGGATAACATGGGACTCAATATTGACAATATTTCCTTTTCTTTCAAAATGTCTAACAGGGCTGTGACAAGCAATTCTTCAATTCCTCAGTTCAGTTTAAGAACATGGATCCTTTGCTGGCTTACATTAACCAGCACAGTGAGGAGTTTGGGGTTACAGTGCAGTATGCCACTCTTGGTGAATACTTTGAAGCTGTTCATAAAGCAAACCTTTCCTGGGATGTAACAGATAGCCAGGACTTTTTACCTTATTCCACAGGTAGGTATTAAACTGGCATTTTGCTTTAAGGAAGATTTAGTCTGTTTAAAAACATATATATAAATACATTGAGGTTTAAATTGTGTAGCACTGAAGCAAAACATGTTGCAACACTAGACTACGTTTGTGGTATTGCAGAGAGTTGCTGTAGAAACATTGAATTTTATGTAAACCTTTGGGAAAGTTTTGTCTAATCTTTAAAATTTGGCACTTTCATTTAACCTTCTTAATATTAACAAGACCCCAGTGTTACAATTATTCTGTTGGGGATGTGTTGTACCAGTCCTCCACAGTCCAACGCTTCCTGTAGTTACATTAATAATCATCGGCATTCATCTTAGGAAAATTGTTGGATTGACCAACAAAGAGAATAATTAGTGCGCAGGTAGTTATTAGGTTATGAAATCCAGAAGGCCTTGTAGCATCTAAGGCTCAAAGCTACAGTTGTGAGAAAACGTTTGTAAACCCATAGGAATTATCTGGATTTCTGCATGAATGGCTCCTAAAATGGGATCTGATCTAAGTCATCATAATAAATAAAGACAAACAATTTAACAAACAACACACACAACATTTTACATTGTCATATCTTTATTGAACAAATTTTATTTGTTCTTTATTTATTATGATGACTTAGATGAAGATCAGAGCACATTTTAGGAGCCATTCATGCAGAAATCCAGATAATTCCTCAGGGTTCGCAAGCTTCTTCTCACAACAATATTCATGCAGCCTGGATGTGTGTGTTATCAGACTGGGATGTTAAGGGCTAAGCAGAAGCACTTGGACGATCAGGAAGCTTTGTTTGTCAACAGATCCCTTTCAGGCTTGGACGGGGTTTTACGCCTCTCGGAATGTGCTGAAGGGAGCGGCTCGCAGGGCGAGCTCTCTTCTGTTTGCAGCGGAGTCGCTGTTCACAAGGTACAGGACAACGTTCCCGGATGGACCGATCCCCAAAGAGTGGGCTCTGCAGCAGCTGCGAGCCCTCCGATGGGCCGTCTCGGAGGTATCTACTATCAATAGACTAATTGGGTATTTCTGAAAGTAAACCCATCTCTTTCTTGCGCCGCCTGTTTTTATTTTAACCACAAAAATAACAAATGTTTCCTTCACGGTGAGGTTCAACATCATGATGGAATCACAGGGACAGAGTCCCCCAAAGTTGCTGACATGTACGTAGACCATCTTGCCCAAGGAATGATGGCTGTGCAAGAGCTAATGGCTGCAGTTTTCCTGTTACCAAAGGGAGGCAGCGCGCCGTTCACATACAGCCAAGAAACCGCGAGTAAAGGTATGTTCCGGTTTTGCAAAATGAGCAGGAGACCATGGCGAAGTGGCACTAAATGCAGAGCACTTTTGCCAGGGTTTCGTTTTAAATTCAGTACCATAGTTCTTCAGTACTGCATTGTATTGAACCTTTCAGTTATGAGGAGGGGAATCAAAATGAATGACCTCAAAGCAGAAACTTACATTTTTAAAGTTGAATTGCATTTATATTGATTGTGTTGTCTTAAAAACAGATTCTTCTCAGGATCCTGAACAGCACATCATAGTCTATAACCCCCTGGCATGGAATACCACTACATTCATCAACGTTACAGTGACCTTCCCAGTGGCCAGGGTGTATGATGAAGATGGAAAGCCTGTTCCCGCACAGGTACTGCAGAGAATTTAAGCAGGGAGTCACAATACACTTCAAGATTATAACGCAAGCAATACATTAGGGTACTAAAAAAAACAAGTTTTAAAATAAATAAGATCTATATTTTATTACTATTTCTCAAAAGGTCCTTTGGCCTTGATGTGTCTTGAAGACACAAATAGAAGTTTATGGCTAATTAACACTGACCTTGGAAGATGCTTCATCTAACAGAGGATTGTGGGAATTTGGAACCAACTCCCAAGTCATGTGGTTGAAGCAGATTCCATAGAGTCCTATAAGAAAGGATTATAAATCTTCCAGTAGTAGGTACCAGTAACCAAAAGAGCCATCTGGGCCAAATTGCATCCCACTTGTAACCTTTATTCCAGAGCCTCGTAAGATTTAATTAAATTTCTGATATTCCCAAGGGATATTCTTATTTTAAACCGTGTGCAGTACTTCGGTACCACTGTTAATTTTAAAGTACGTGATACTTTCCATTTTTACTGTAGGTGTAATGCAATGATATAGTAAAGAAATGGCAACTGCCATTACCAGATAGTTCCTGCAACTGTAGGAAAATCATCACTATACTTTCAGAAGCTACTTAATTCAGTTTTAAATGAATACACACAACTTCACGCTGAACTACCTCTATTTGTGTCACCTCTTTTTACACGGTTCATTTTTTCGCTAATCATAATTCCGTCACGGAAGATTTACAAAAAATATTTTTTTTCTTTAATAGATCCAGAAATCTCCTGAATCTGTTTCTGCGTATGATCTGTACATCCTTGTGAATTTAAGTGGACTGCAGTACAAGAAATACGTGATAAAATTTTCTACATCACCCCGCTGCAAAGACTCTGAGTCTTGGCCAACTTGTTTTGGAAGAGTGGTGAAATTTGACCGCCAGAAAGTTAAGAGTTCAAAGATAACAGGCCGGAGGCTTCTACCTGTCATGAATAGATGCTATATGGTGATGATTGACCTGGACACAAACTTGCTCCAAAGCATAAGAGATAGGTGAGTTGTGTGCTATGACTTAAGATATATCACATTGTTTAGTTATGCTCTCACTGTTTTTTTTTCTGCAATGTAACTAACCTTGCTTGTGATTACTCTGTATTTGTAACATGCGGTGGTTCAGTTCAGCTGAATCTCTAAATGGAGGTTATTGTGTACTGTTCTGTTGTAGCAGGCTACCTGTATTAAGAGCTGCAGTAACCAGAGACTACCACTAGAGGCCGCTGAAACAGCTTCAGAACACTTGATTTATTGTTGTAAAGTTCAAGTTCAAGTTTATTGTCATTATACTCATATACAGGTATATGTTATAACGAAAAGCTATTTAGCTAGCTCTCGGACATAAGTGGTACAAAGAAAAAAAACAACAACAATACAATTGTATAACAAAAGAAAGACAGAGACAACAGGCAGTGTGCAAAAACAACAACAGGCAATGTGCAAAACAACAAAAAGGTAACAGGTTATGTGCAAAAACAAGCATCAACAGAATGAAATAAAGGGATAGAAATTATGGGGAGTGAGCTTTTGACATGTATGGTAGAGGTAGATTTTCAATGTGTGTTTGGGTTTTTGGTAAGGAAGAAAGCACTGTGAGGTTCAGATCATAGGTGAGAGGTGAGGTGAGAGTGAGAGAGGCTGGGAGTTTAATAGTTTGATATTGCGTGGGTAAAAACTGTTTCTGAGTCTGGTAGTCCGGACCCGAATGCTCCGGTACCGTTTTCCAGATGGTAGCGGATCATACAGTCTGTAGCTGGGGTGTGTGGGGTCTTTGATGATACTTAGAGCTTTCCTCAAGCACCGTCTATCATAAATGTCCTGTATAGATGGGAGGGCAACCCCAGTGATGGACTGGGCAGTTATCACCACCCGCTGTAGGGCTTTGCGGTCAGCAGTACTGCAGTTGCCATACCACACTGTGATGCAGCCTGTCAGTGTGCTTTCTGTAGTGCATCTGTAAAAGTTAGTGAGGATCTGGGGACATATCTTAGCCTTCTTCAACCATCGTAGGAAGTACAGGCGCTGTTGCGCTTTCTTAATCAGACAGGTGGCGTTGAGAGACCATGTGAGGTCCTCGGTGATATGGACGCCAAGGAATTTAAATTTACTGACCCTTTCCACTTCAGTCCCGTTGTTGTGGATAGGGGCATGTCCGGTTTGCAGTTTCCTAAAATCAACGATCAGCTCCTTGGTCTTGCTGATGTTGAAGGTGAGGTTGTTGTCATCACACCACGTTGTAAGGAGATTGACCTCCTCCCTGTAGGCCCTCTCATCATTGTCTGTGATCAGACCTACAACTGTGGTGTCATCGGCAAACTTGATGTTGGAGTTGGTGTTGTGTTTGGCCTTACAGTCGTGGGTATAGAGTGAGTAGAGCAATGGACTAAGCACACAGCCCTGGGGGACCCCAGTGTTCAGAGTTAGTGTGCCGGAGGTGTGGTTTCCAAGCCTGACAGCCTGAGGTCTGCCTGTCAGAAAGTCCCGAATCCAGTTGCAGAGATGGTGTTGAGACCCAGTGCACTGAGTTTCTTGACTAGTTTGTTTGGGATGATAGTGTTAAAAGCTGAGCTGAAGTCAATGAATAGTAGTAAACCATTATCAATGGTAGATAATTATAATAATAATTAATAATTGCTTACACTTATATAGCACTTTTCTGGACACTCCACTGAAAGCACTTTACAGGTAATGGGGACTCCCCTCCACCACCACCAATGTGCAGCATCCAGCATCGACGGCAGCCATAGTGCGCCAGAACGCTCACCACACATCAGCTATCAGTGGGGAGGAGAGCAGAGTAATGAAGCCAATTCATAGATGGGGATTATTAGGAGGCCATGATTGGTAAGGGCCAATGGGAAATTTTGGCCAGGACGCTGGGGTTACACCCCTACTTTTTTCGAGAAGCGCCCTGGGATTTTTAATAACCACAGAGAGTCAGGATCTCAGTTTTACGTCTCATCCAAAGGACGGCGCCTGTTTACAGTATAGTGTCCCTGTCACTATACCGAGGCTTTAGGACCCACATGGTCCTTTATTGATATATATAAAGATGGTGTCTTTATTATCCCCTGGGGGCAAGTTGTTTTACAGCAGCAGTGTTGGTGTACAGACAAACACAAAAAAAAGAAACAGCAATATACATATTTACATAGAAAGTCAAGATTTAAGTAAGGATATGACTACAGGTATGAATGATAACTTAAATTTGTTGGTTTTGGTGTTGGGGAGTCAGTATCTGCACTCTGATGGGAGTAACTGGAAATTATTAAACAAGGGGTGTGAAGGATCTTCGCAGATGGATTTTGCTTTACGCAAAGCATGTGAATAATAGATGGAGGAGAGGGCTGGAAGATCAGCGCCAATGACCTTCTGGCATATTTTCACAAGTCTGCCCAGTTTGTTCTTGCTTCTCAGATTCAGGTCACCAAACCAGCAGATCAGGGTAAAAGTTAGAATAGATTCAAGGCAGGACCGGTAGAACAAAACCAACAAAGAATCATCGACCTTAAAATACTTCAACTTCCTTAAGAAAAAAAAGGCGCTGTTTAACTTTTATGAGGATCAGGTCAGTATTGGCTTCAAAGTTAAGCTTGGAGTCCAGGACAGTCCCCAAGTACTTATATTGTTCTACGAGCTCCACTGAATCTCCCCCAATGTAGGTTAGGGTGGGAGTGTGGGTATATTTCCTGAAGTCAGTTATCATGTCTTTGGTCTTGGATACATTTAGCTTGAGGACGTTTGTTTCACACCAGGTGGCAAACAGTTCAATTCAAGGTGCTTTATTAGCATGACCGATGGGTACAATCAGTCTTGTCAAAGCAAATAAAAATGAAATTATTAACATGAAACAAAACAAAGAAACAAAATAAAATCTACAGACATATTACAGACATTTACAACAAAGACATATCATAAAATATTTACATATACTGTAAACATATGGAGCATTATTGTTAGACAGACTCACTGTTCCTCAGGCTGTGACAGGAGATCACATACTGGGCTGCCAGTTCAACTGAGTTCCCTCCCCCCTCTCCCAGTAGGATTGGGACCCGTTGTGATTCTGGCACGTGTGGGAACTCTGGGATTAGATTTCTGAATTTAGGGAAGAATGCTTCTCTAATCACAGAGTGTCTGTCACAGTCTAACTCATCAAGGATTGGTCGGTGGCTCCACTCATAAGCTTGCAGCAGGCTGACAATGACAGAGTCGTCTGCAAATTTGATTGTGTGTCTTGAGTGCTGATAGGTCTTGCAATCGTTTGTGTATAGAACAAAGGGTAAGGGAGACAATACATATCCTTGGGGGGACCCAGTAGAGGAATGCCTTTTGATGAATAAAACATTGTTGACTCTCACCCTCTGGGTTCTGTCAGTTGGGAAATTGGTAACCCAGCTGACAAGATGGAGATCAAGATCAAAGTTTGACAGTAGCTTAGTTTGTGATTGATTGTTTATAGTATAGGATGTGCATGTTTGTCTTTGTATATATGTGTGTGTTTGTGTCACAGTAGACAGAAGTAAGAGCAAGTTTCACAGAATGTTGCGGGGGGGTGATAGCCACTCTCTCTAGTGAAGGTGTACCCAAGCGAGGGGTCTTTTGCTATCCAGTGATGGGGTACCTAGCCTACCATTTCCTTAATTGGACACTTAATTGAAATAACAAGCTGCCTGATTGGAACTTACTTGTTGAACACTGTATTTATGGGCAACTCCACACATGATAAAGAGCTGAAAACAATGAAGAGTTCACAGTTATCCTTTTATTGGACCAGTTAAGAGTTTAGCTGAAACACAAGTGAGCGTGTGTGTGGTTCTTCAGGTCATGGATTAGGACCCAGCTGTAAGGCAGGGGTGTCTTCTAGATTCTGTTCTAACTTGAGCTCCAAGATACAAAAGTGTTTTAAATATGTTGAAGACCTGTGTAATTGTAATACTTCAAACCTGCTTAAAGGATATTTTTGAAGTACCATTAATGAAATCAGTTTTGAGCTGTCGGCTTTAAAGGAACTTAAGAAACATCCTATATATATTGATGCAAAAACGTAATTGTTCAACTGACAGCTCATTTTGAAACAAAAATCAGGAGACACTATGACCTCCAGGGACCCTAACACTTCTGCTCTGGGGCCTTCATTGTATTTCTATGGGACAAAGTTCTTTCTGTTTTCTGTTTGGTTTATTCTGGAGAAGATTTTGTGATTTATTTTGTTGAACACCTTCCTTTCAAATAAAACCAGGCTTGTTCTGGACCTGAAAATTTACCATCAGAGTCCTCTGCCACCTCCATTATCAGTTTCATGTGATGAGGTCCTGAGCCTGCGGCAGGGATCTTCCACAGCGTGTGAAACAGAAATCTAAACAAAGAGGAATGTCTACGAGAAAAGCTGAAGCTGTTAATACAGTAAAAAAATGAGGTTAAACGAGTAGATGCTGGTGATGTCGTTGATTGTGACCAAACCGGTGGAGATGGATGAAAGAAAGCAGACACGGAAGACTCGATTGGAAAGTTGACACTCATTTAAGATACAAAAATATACATTAGCGATTCTTTTACTTCATTGAATTTACCACTCTATATAAATTAGTACATCATGTGCATTAATATATTGAGATCTTCTGAAGGTCCTGTTGTTAGCCGAATAAAATGTCTACATTGATTGCCCATTCTCATCTGTAAAGGCATACTGTGCAAGTATTTACTTGGGTTCCATAAGTCCAGTTATTTCATTGTGATTTGAAAGTGTTTCTTCTTTCCAGGACAAGTCAGAAAACTGTAAAGTTGACCCAGGATTTTGCAGAGTACTATGTCAATGGGGACGTCCAGCAGGGACCCATCTCTGACAATTACATTTTCACTGCCCGTGGGTCAGCTGTCCCTGTTTTTAAAGCTGTTGGCATGGAAATTGTTCCTGGGAAGCTCGTGACGGAGATAAGACAGTACTTCTACAGGTACCATAATTTTTTTTTTCTTTTTGAAAGCCTCCAAGTTATCAAATTGCCAGGATGCAGTTTTTTTATAATGCCTGTATAAAGTTATCAAAAATGTTTTAAGTCTGGATTCTTGTCTGCTTGTTGCTTTCTTCAGAGAAGAGACTGACAAGAACTACAGATATGTCATGTACACAAGACTCTACAGCGTGCCGGAAGAGTATGAAGGGGATTTGGTGTGTCATCGTATAGAGCAGAGTTATAAAATTGGCCCACTAGAAGTGAACAGAGAAGCTATCTTGAGGACTGTCACTGATCTGAGAAATAACAAGACTATATTTACAGACAACAATGGATTCCAGATGCTGAAGAGACAACACAAAATGTTTGTGAACAATACTGTGGCGAGAGTGAGTGAGAACATCTACTTTTTGCTCCACCTGTATTTATTTCAGTGCATTGTTTAACACAAAATGAATCTGGTCAGATGTGATATTACATTTTAAGAAACCAGAAGCTATTTTTAGTACATTGTGTGTCGTGTGCTTTTGGACCTTACTTTTAAGATCTTTTTCGTGTCCATTTGTATTTTACTTTATGTTCCTTATTGCAGAACTATTATCCAATGGTGCGTACTGCTTACATTGAAGACAGCTTGATGAGGCTGGTATTTCTAAGTGAGAGATCACATGGAGTCTCCAGTCAAGATCATGGTCAAGTTGAGGTGAGACCCCTGATTTTCTGTCACTAGAAATGATTTTGTTAATTGAAACACTACACAAGCAAGAAATCGCTGGTTAAGAGAGTTCTTTAGCAATATTGTAAGAAGTTCACTGTACATACTTGGGCCCTGTATTCAAATCGTGTATATGCCTGAATCTCTTATGCTTCACTTAGGAACCAATTTCTTAAATAATGAAAGTTTTAAGTTTTTTAGATTTTTGTTTTTGTCCATAAAGAAATAAACAAATACAAAATCATAGAACAATTGTTTTTTTTTCTCTAAAACATTATCATTTTGTGCTTTCGGTAATATAACTGAATGCTGTAGCAAATAGCAAGGTTTTGTCTGACAACGGAATAATTGATGCCTATAGGAAAATCAACACCTGTGTTGATTTCCGGTTTCAAATTCTAGATTTTTTCTAATAAAGAATGAACAGATAAATTAATAGAGTAGGAGTTTTGAATACAGTGGAAATATGACTAAACATCATGGTAGCACAGTAGAAAGCATTGCTGTCTCACAGTGCTGGGGCCCTGGGTTCAATTCCTGGGGTGCTATCTGTGTGGAGTTTTTATGTTCTCCGTGTGTTCCTGTGGGTTTCGTCGGGAAGTTTCAGATTCCTCCCACAGACATACTGGTAGGTTAATTGGCTTCTGGGAAAACTGGCCCTGTTGTGAGTGTATGTGTGTCTGTGTCTATAATAGACTGGTGTCCCATGCAGGATATACCCTACACTGCACCCGTTGCTTGCTGGGATAGGCTCCTGCTCCTCCTTGACCTTGAATTGGAAGAAGCAGTCAGAAAATGAGTGGATGGAAATATGATTTTAAGATGTATTTTTACTGCACTTGTATAGATTTACAACCCATGAACAAACTGGGTTCCCTGTGGGTTTTTCATGTCCAACCACAATTTTCCTAAACAGATTACACTCCCTGTTTTATCTAATGGGCAACGTCTGGGTGACATTGCACGTGTTCTTATTCCAATAGCCTGATTCTGCATGTCTGATTCTGCTTTTGAGTAATATATAGTAAATCATTTTTAACTGTTTGAGCGCTGGTCAAATTTAGCAATGGTGATTTCTTCAAAACCTGAGAAAAAGGTTTTGTATTTTGTCTGCAGTGCTGAGTGCAGTGGCAGCCGTATTGCAGGGCAGAAGCAACAATAATGAAATCTTGCTTTGAGCAGCGATCCACTGGGCACGTACTGCGGTTGTTTTAATGTGGTTTTAATATGCTCCCACAGTTGGGCTGGTTTGTAAATCTGTATTAAATTAATAACCACGAGCCTAAATAAAACATATTATTGTGGTTGTCACTGCCGTTTTTAATCTAAATATGTGTATACTTCAACCATATCAAAAACACAAGGTTGTATTTGTGTACCTGGCCTGAGACAGACACCCCTTGTCATTGTGTTTCAGGTCATGCTTCATCGAAGGCTGTGGAACAATCAGAAATGGAATCTGGGATATAATCTAACTCTGAATGACACCTCCATTGTGCAGCCTGTCCTGTGGATGATCCTGGGGTCTAAGTTCATGACTTCATCTCTCTACCAAAGAAATTCAGTGGCTCTTGAACACAGGCCTGTGGTAATGCTGATTGACACTCCAAGTAAGACATGTTTTTCCTGATAATTCCACTTTATAAACTGCAGTTGTGCTCGGTTATTTTGCATTTTAATATATTATAAAAGACGTTTAAAATGTTGCTGAAATGCTGAAAATGTTCAGTTTGTAAAATGTCTGCATAGTTATTCTTGAGACAGTTCCAGATTTCAGAAAATTAAACAACTCAAAGGACCACTGAGCAACTATAACTCCAGTATAGCAGCTAGAAAGTACAACATCATCCACTTAGATTCGTGATTTGTATTAGGATCCATGCAGTGTTTTTGTTTTATTACATTCATAAACTCAGTGTTCAGCAGTGTGGAAATATAAAAACATCTGAGTCCCGGAAGAAGATACTCCAAGTTGCTGAAAGCAGCTTCTGTGGTCCAAGTTGCTCCAGGCCTCTGATGTTGTTAGATTTCTTCATTCTAGAAATTGCTGACAATGCAGTAAAGCAATCAGATGGCAAATAATCTTTAAACAAATAAGGCAAGTGGTTGTTGTTAATATAGTGATAATTTTGTGATACTGTGATAATTATCGCTTCAAAGAAAGACATTAATATTGACACGTACGCAGTTCAAAATCAATGCTTATTAATATCCTGGAGTGAACACTGACAATATGAAGATCTGGAATCACATGGTATCCATTTATTGCTGAGTTCACCTCTTCTGATGTGTACTCTAAAACACTGCTTATGAACTGTGTTCACACTTTGGGTAATTAGGACTTTTAACTTTAGTACCTCAACACTCAATTCCAGGAAAGGCCTGGACTTCCACAGAGCCCAAAGAACATATCAGCCTTCCAGTACAGCCTGTTACTCTCCCAGTAAACCTTCATCTTCTCAGCCTCAGTGTTCCAGGCTGGAGGTACAGCTCAAACCACACCAGACATTGGAGAGACGTTCTGCAAGGTACTTTTTATATGACATTTCGTATTATTTTAGCTAAAAACAATTTGATTTAATTGAATTACCAGGTGCATTATATTCCTTTGTGAAAAGTTAGGGAAATAGTTAGGCTCTCCCATCCATCCAGGACATTTATGGCAGATGGTGCTTGAGGAAAGCTCTAAGCATCATCAAAGACCCCACACACCCCAGCTACATACTGTTTGACCCTCTACCATCTGGAAAATAGTACCGGAGCATCCGGGCCTGCACTACCGCCACACTATCAAACTATTAAACTCCCAGCTTCTCTCACCCACAATCTGAACCCTTACAGTGCCTTCTCTCAAAACTCAAACACACATTGAAATCTATCTCTACCTCACATGTCAAGAAATTGACTCCCCATAATTTTCTATTCTTTATTTCATTCTGTTGATGTATGATTTTGCACAACTGATGTTGTTTTGCACATTATCTGTTGTTGTGTTGCACATTGTCTGCTGTCTCTGTCTTTCTTTCCTTATACAATTGTATTGTTGTTTTTTTTGTACTGCTTACCGTCTGAGAGCTAGCTAAATAGCTTAAAAAAATTCCTTATACCATATGCCAGTGTATGAGTATAATGACAATAAACTTGAACTTGAAATAGGGGTGTGAAATTCTAACAGTTACCACAAGAGTGTGCCATCAACTCAAGACACGGGCTGTAAAGAGCTCTAATAACACTGCACATGAGAATTCAGGGAGCGATAAAGGCTGATTGAGGAATCCAGTCATGCTCTCGGGTGTGCCCCATTAATCCTGGGGCTATATCAAGGCATCTGAAAGAATGAGTATTGATGGAACTGTAGACTCTTCAGAGTGAGGTGACTGCAGAACTTTTAAGATTTACTGTATTGAAGAGCAGAGTAACTCTCTCGGGAAGAGAGAGAGAACCAGGAAGAGGAAAAGCTCCTTTGACCGAAAAGAAGAATATTTTGTTCTCCCCAAAAATGCTTCATCTAAAGTAAATGGTAACTGCCATCCCAGGTATAAAGCAAGGAAAACCCAGTTAGTTATCTGCATTTGCCCATGACCATGTCCAGTAGTTTCCTAGTCCTGGTCCTTAAATAAAACTGTACCTACTGGTTTTTGTTCTGACTGGGCCATCTATTACCAGTGCCGTATTGTACATTTAACACTTAAGCTTGCTGGCTTAGACCATTTTCTGTACTCAGTCCTTGGTTTTAAAAGTACAATAGTTAAAGTGCATTACTTTTAACAGCTCCAATACACCAAATCTGATGAAGCCTCTCCTGTATTTGCCAATTAAGAACTTGCTCCCTTATTTCTGACTAAAGAGGCCTCCATAGCTCATAGATTGATGTTGAACAGCTACAAATGGGAATGGCACTGTGGCAGCTCAGGCAGCTCTCATAACGAGTCAGTGTTTTTTTTTCCTTCCTCTTCAGTCCAGTTGATTTTATTTCAGCTAGCACACCTGAATGAAGGGGGTCCAAGTCTCATTCAGCTTTTCAAGGTCTGAAAGCAATTTTAAAAAGACCTACCACAGAATATTTCAAAATCAAATCAGCAAACACAAATATGCTCCAGGACCAGGATCAGGACAATTGTCAATTTAGGATAAATGTTAATCTATTACTGTTCTTAAGCATTTCAAACGCGAAACATCCTCGACAGGCTGATTAATAAGGGAGAGAAGTTGAAAATCTGATGTACTACTACCACAAATAGTCAGTTCTTTGGTTTTATTAATATTAATATGAAACATGCTTGACTGACACAACCTTTACTTATAATTTAATAGTACAGCTTTACTTATCTGCAGGGTTAAAAGCTTATATACAAACCTTTGCCCATGCTACATTCACTGTTTTATATTTTTTTCCAATCTTTTAAATAGCAGATAAATAGTAATTGTGCATTAGAATGTGCAGAAGTCATGTTTACGTTTGTACCTTGCAGAGGCTGTGTTAACTTCTTTTCACTTAGAGATTCTGTGAAACAGGCAATTCGACCAGGGGTGTCCAAACGTTTGCGTACAACTGTCCATTCTAAGTGCTTCATCCTGCTCAGGGTTGCTGGGAGTGCCAGAGTCTATCCTGGCAAGCAGTGGGCACACAAGGCGGGATACAGCCTGGACTGGCTCAGCACCAGGGCAGACGCACAGTCACAGACATGTACACGTTGGCACCTAAACCCAATTAACATACCGGTATGTCTTTGGACTGGGGAAGGAAACCGGAGCACCCAAAGGAATTCCATGGGAACACAGGGAGAACAAACAAACTCCATGCAGATTATACCCCAGGAACTGAACCCAGGGCCCCAGTGCTGCATGGCAGCAATGTTAACCACCATGCTGTCCTGTGCTGTATCGATACAGATATTGTGTTAACTATCGCTACTTGTTTATTCACAAAAATATTGATCGCACAAATAAAAAATACAGTTTTAGGAAGAAAAATATTTACAGTGTTTCATTCTTTAAGGCAAAACAAGAAAATTAGATCCTGACTTTGACCGAGTATTGCTAAGGATCATGCATCTCTATGAAGAAGGCGAGGACCCTGTTCTGTCACAGCCTGTCACTGTAAACCTGAAGGTACTGGACAATTCTTTGTAAAAGCTTTATAGTTGTTTTATTTTTTTATAGTTTTTTTTTATTTAAACTCCCTGTAGCACCTGTAGGAGTTTTGTGAATTTACTGGGACAATTTAATAGTTGTAACAGTAAATAACGAGGTATGGTTCTTTATGGCTATTAGGAATCAATCGTCAGAATAATCAGCAATACACACACACGGGTTCAAATACACAAAATACATTTATTGATACATAAAATTGTGCATATAAAAATATATAACAGGCTGCCTGGGTACAGATGGCAGATCCTATTGTGAAGGTTACCAAGATACAAAATATATATATATAATCATGAAGAGATACAAAACAAGGAATATGCCTTTAGTATACCATTCGGCTATACGATCTCGTTAATCAGTCTCATTAACCTCGATTCTACATTAGACTACTCATAAGTAAATGCATTACTTATACAAATTAAATTGATATCAACCTGTGTGGAGAATCAATTGAATTCTCGATCAGCAATGTGGAATATTGGGTTTGCTTATCCAGATGTGGATTTGTATGTCCCGGCACAGACAGCAAAGGACAGCTGACTGGTTCTGTCGATCCAATCGGAGCTCCGCTGGCTCGAGGCCAACCAGTCCTGGTGCAGCCCAAGTTGTAGGGAGAAAGAGGAAGAGAGTCTGTCGGCGGCACGCTAGACAGTCAGGCTCTCAAAGGACCTACTAGTTAGCTCTGGGCTGAACTAGGAATTCTCTGTGCACAGGGGGTGACTTCACGTGGTCCAGAGCAAGTCACTCTTTAGGGGGAGGAAACTTGGTTTGCTTCTGGCATAGCGCTGTTTCTGAATAAGGGTATTCAGGTGTCAACAAAGTTCCAACCATATGCTTAGTTGATCAGGCGGGCGTCCATGGTTGCTGCTGGCGGTTGAAGAGGTCCTTGCTGCAGGCTAGACCTTGGCAGAATTCTGTCTTTACATAACGAGAACTGTTCCTTTAGGGAAGACAAACATCCCTAATCAATGTACCAACATGAATGACTCTCTGTGGCTTGGACCACAGAGATGAGAGAGAGGGGCCTTTTCTGTCTTATTAATAAGCATTGCCTCTACATACCTTAAGTAACTCTTCACCCTGTCTTGGGTTATTTCTGTAGGTGGATATCATAACTGTTTAAGAAAGCATTCTTTTTATAGTCTCCTGTAGAGAACTAGAAAACCCCTTCTGTCTACCACTGTAGAATCCCATCTCATGAGAGCTTATATCACCACAATGTGTTGAGCTTAAACCTCCAGATAGGGAAATAATAACACTGGCGGGGGGGGGGGGTTGGGAATACTGTCTTTTATCTTGGTAAACACCTGTTTCAGTGATGGCCTTTGTCCTGTTCTCAGCTTTTTCAATGAGCAAAGAGGGCTGTTCTTTTAAAAGTAGAAATAAGTTATTCGACGTGTTGTTGTGTGCAGATTCAAATTATAGGTCTTGCATTTCATTTTTACCTTCTGTCCTCCTCCTCCTTCCCAATTCATATCATAAGCCTCCTTTAGGAACAGAAGATGCTATGAATGTTCTGTACATGTGCCTGTTTTATGTGAAGAGAATTTGAATGGAACTGAAAGACCCAGGCATAGGATACCCATTGACCGTGTCTTTAAATGTGTGAACAGGAAGTCCTGAGGAGCTTGGGCCAATTGAGCTCAGTGGAAGAACGTTCTCTCACAGCAACCTGGAATCTCTCAGAGCTTAGAAGATGGAAGTGGAGGACAACACCAAAGAATGTCGAGGGTGAGTTTAATTGCATTTCATCAGAAATTTGAATCAGGTTAGTCATATTCTCAAATCCTTATGCTCGGGTTCAAAATGTACCACTGTTGTAAACGTCTGGTTTTGAAAAATAACACATGATTTAGGCTGGTTCAGAGCTGTTTGCAGTGATTCATAAACATGATTTGGTTTGTTCATTAAAGTTTGTGAAGCAATGTCTCTATCAACTTAATAATGCGCATTACACTGTAGAAATTGGATGTTTTTTTTAATTAAAATAAGCAAACATAACAAATTCCACAATGGAATAGTACCTCGAATGTTTTATAAATATTCCCTTACTGTAACTTCAACCCTAACACTGTTTACAGCTTCTTAAGACTGAACTCTAGCTCTTAACAGTAAGCCAAGTTGAATTTTAATTGAAAACAAAGAAAGGAATCTAGAACAGAGGAAATCTAAAGATGCTGCCATCCATTTTCTTACAGCTTTATCTAATACATTTTGTGAGCGAGCCGGAGCCTATCCAGGCAAGCAGTGAGTGCAAGGCAAGATACACCCTGGATGGGACGTCAGTCCGTCACGGGGCAGACAAACAGGCACAAACACACACTCACACCAGGGTTAATTTTCCAAAAAGCCAATTAACCTTCCACTGCGTCTTTGGACTGTGGGTGGAAACCAGAGTACCTAGAGGGAACCCAAGCAAACTTGCAGAGAACATACAGACTCCACATAAATAGCAGCCCAGGAATTGAATGGTAGACCCCAGCACTGCAAGGCAGCAATACTAATCACTGCACCACCACAACACTGCATATGAAGAAGTAATGTTTAATAAAATTAATTAAAATAATGAATAGCCATCACATACAAAGAGCGTTTTGAAGTATCGAAGCATAATGTACTTGTACTCTTCCTTAAGAAAAAATGTAATGTTTTTGTTTGCTTTCTTTCCAGAGCTGAAAAACCCTTCTGTTACAGAAGACTTCAGTGTTACAATATCGCCTAAGGAAATCAGGACATTTTTTGTGCACTTTAATTAGCAATTAAAATATGCCAGTAATCTTCTATGAAGATGGCTTAATATCCAAAGCTAGGCATTATCAATGCACTTTATTTTCCTTCTTTTCACCTTCAGCGATGTGACAGTTGAGCAGAAAGATCAGCTAACAACAATAAATTAACAAGGAACAGCCTCTGTGGTGTAATTGACCTTTTTTTTGGTAGCATTTTCTGTAAGTAAATGCTTACATCTTCCTTAAATCATTACTCACTGCTGGATGAAGATCTCCCCTAAGCTATTCAAAGAACATCTGTCTTCATAGTTATCTGTAACCACCTGTATTTTCAGAACATATTAATTTAATTCTGCCATCTGACATGAGTTGGAAATTTGGTCTCCAGGAATCCTTTTTAGCATTTTACTGACCTGCTGTGCACCACTCTGATTGTAATATGTTATATCCTTATGATTCAAGCATGCTTTTGTATCCATTTACATATTAACAGTGAAGCTGTGAATCATTTCAGTATCTGTAAAATGGTCGTGTAGTTTTGACGGTATTCCAGACATCATGGTTTAATTTTAAATAGATTCTGACACTACAGTATATCTCTCTAGCAGATTGGAAGGGCATTGTTTACTCATAATGACTTGGACTTCATTAGGTCTCTGCTGTAATACAACATCGTGTAATACTACCCTGTTGTTCATTTGTCTACTTAGCAAATGCCTTTATTCAAAGCAGTTTGCATAAAATAATTTTGAGTTACAGAGATTTTAAGAGAAAGATTATTGCATCCAAATACAAATCTTTGTCACTTCATCCCATTTGATTCCTGTGGTACAGTTAGTCAAACATTACTCTGTGCAGTTGTAGCAGTGACTTGACCCCCATATAGATTACATGTTTAGTCAGTGGTTTATTTTTATTCTAAGGTGTGTAAAAATACTGCACACTGTAACTATAAGTTGTAATCATTTTATTGTTTTTTTTGCCTAAAAACATTAAACATTAATATTTGCACTTGATTATATGAAGTTTGTGGTTTTTCAAGCAAAAGCTCTGCCATACAGGCCAGATGTCTTTAACCGAGAGACGGACTATGCATGGTCTATGGCTAAAACAGATGAACAGAAAGAATTCTAAAGTTTTCTCTCTCCTTGCACATCAGCTGAATGAGTAAAGGTTTGTCTTTATGTTCCATCTGCATTCTCAGGAAATCATTC